>NW_027172052.1:20000-22500 GCF_036898095.1 Palaemon carinicauda | reverse complement strand
TGTGCCAAATGAACTTCGTCTTCAGCAGCTGTGCAGTAGAACGGTACGAGGGATGTGAAAGGCCTTGAGTGAAATCAAACACCTGCCGGCGCATGGGAGCAGGAATCCAAGGTTGTGGTCTACCAGTACTGACGTCACAGAGGAGGGTGGTGTTGGAGTCTTTGAGGGGGAAGTCTTCTCAATGGAGGGACGCGCAGGATGTCCTACATGCTTGATACTCTGGATCCTGTCGTTGGGCTTCAGCCAGGGCGTTATAATCCAATCCCAGTTGAACAGCAGTAAACGTGTTTCTTGACAGGGCATCGGCAACGGGATTCATTTTCCTAGGGACGTATTGAAGGGTGCAATTGTATTCAGCCACGACAGAGAGATGTCGGCGTTGACGTGCGGACCAGGCGTCAGACTGTCGAGTGAAGGCGTGCACCAGAGGCATGTGGTCTGTGCGAATGACGAAGGGCGTACCTTCTAAAAAATGGCGAAAGTGATGGACAGCCAAGTGCACCGCCAGCAATTTGCGATCGAAGGTAGAATAACCCGATTCTGTCTTGGACAGTTTTCTGCTGAAGAAGGTCAATGGGCGGGGCGAGCCGTTGACCACCTGCTCGAGTACTGCACACCAATAGCGACGTCGCAGGCAGGGTGGAGAGAAGGAGAGGGGCATGTGGGATAGGAAAAGTGAGAGCCACAGTGGTTGATAGGGCCCTCTTTGCATTGCAGAAGGACGCTTCTTGAAGGGGACCCCACTTCAGGTCTTTTGGCGTGCCCTTGAGGGAGGCGTAGAGGGAAGCAAGAGTGGCGGCAATGGCTGGCAGAAAACGGTGATAATAGTTGATCATGCCCAAGAATTCCTGCAGAGCTTTGACGGTCGAGGGCGCAGGGAAGTCCTGAATGGCTGCTACCTTTTCAGGGAGGGGATGGACTCCTTGAGGAGTGATGCTGTACCCTAAGAACGACACTTCGTTGGCGCCAAAGGTACACTTGTCATACCGGACTACAAGGCCGTTTAGTTTCAGGCGGTCGAGCACGATATGCAGGTGACGGAGGTGTTCCTCTTTTGAGGAGGAGAACACAAGTATGTCGTCCACATAACAAACACAGAACGGGAGGTCCCCTAAGATGCCATCCATGAGACGTTGAGATGTAGCCCCAGCATTACAAAGGCCAAAACAGGCCAAAACATCTTGGGGATGTCTTCTGGGTTCATAAGCACCTGATAATACACCTTCAGGAGGTCGAGCGTCGAGAAAACCTTCGCTTTGTGCAGGTAGGAGGTCTTGTCGGCAATGTTTGTGAGGGGGTAGTGATCCGGTTCTGTTTGCATGTTCAGTTGCCTCTAATCCCCGCACGGACGGAGGAAGCCGTCTTTCTTCAGAACGATGTTTAAGGGTGACGACCATGGGCTGGAGGCCTTTTGGCAAAGGCCCATTTCCTCCATTTCGGCAAACGTCTGCTTGGCGGCTGCCAATCGTTCCGGTGCTAGACGTCTCAATTTTGTGAAGACTGGGGGTCCTGTCGTCTTGATATGGTGATAAATACCGTGCTTGGCAGGAGCCGTGGTCGTTTGGCAAAGTTCTTGACCGAAAACTTCCGGGTACGACGTGAGGGGGTGGGCGTAGGCTGATGTGGAGAGTGAGGTTGGAGGGGGCGGGTTGAAGAGGTGTCGACAAGTACAAGTCTGCGTTGACCAATCGTCGGTGGGCGACATCGGCCAGAAGTTGGAAATGAGAGAGGAAATTCGCACCGAGGATTGGTAATGTGACGTCAGCAATGAGAAACTTCCAATCAAATTTACTGTTTCCGAACAATAATGTGAGGTTCTCGTAACCGTAGGTGGGTATCGTAGTTCCGTTGGCAGCTACCAAGCGGACGTCGGCAGGTGTAGACAGACTATGTCGTGTCCTGAAGAGTTCCCTTGGCAAAAGAGAACGACAAGCACCTGTGTCTACCAAAAATCACACGCCCGTTCCTGCATCATGTAAAAAGAAAATATTAGAAACACGGGTGGCCACTGCCACGAGCGATGGCCTACTTACACGTTTTTTGGCCACTGACAATCCTTGGCACATTTCTTCGCAGTTGCCCCGAATCTGAAGTGGTAGTAGCAAAACTGCGGCAGATGGGAGGTAGTAAGTGGCTGTAGAAGTCGTTGGTTGAGGCGCGAGCGATTTGTGGGTGGTGGGTGGCTTTGTCGCCACTCCGGCACGTCACGGGGTAGGCGTGTATGTCCTACGGCATTCAAGTCAGTTTCAGTTGACGTTGAATAGGCGTCCTTTTTGTCAGGGATGGAGGCGATGATGGTCTTGAAGTGACTGTCCATAAGGGCGTCGGCTTTTGTCATCAAGTCCTTTATGGGTAAACTATCGACATCAGGTACGGTAGCGCATATAGGTCCGGGTAAACGGCATATCCAAAGGGCACGAAGTAGGTTCACCTTACGAGGAGAGCTGTCAGCGCTAGGTTGGAGGCGAGCGATACTGGTTAATTCCTTGAGGGCGAGTGA
>NW_027172052.1:0-15000 GCF_036898095.1 Palaemon carinicauda | reverse complement strand
TAAATTTTTTTTAAATGTTTTTTTTTAAATGTATTTTTAACAATGCAATGTTCAATAATTTCTTCAATTACATATTACTAGGTTACTAACTGCTTTTCGTACACACACAATTTCCAGAGTATTTTACTCCTTTAGCGAATGAGGTGGCCACTTCAAACGGCTTTAAACTGAATTAAATAAGAAGTTTTGTCTGGACATGGCGAAACGTTCTGTTTTAGCTTCCAACTGTTCCATAACCTACGCCAAACAAGGATGTTCACGGCGATAAATATCATCACCGTTACACTTAATCCTGCTAGTAGTATGGAGTGAAGAAATTCCTTATAAGTCGGTGACAGGTGGTCCATCTCGGTCAATTTCATCAACCGCTTGGCAACCTGTTTGTTGTATGGGAGAGGTAGTGCTGGCATTGTAGACGTCCACGTGAAGTTTGCAAAGTAGGCTCGTTCTCTGATGATTGTCCTTAGCCCGGTCACCATGGAATTAGGGGAAGTCCCGATACAACCATCTGCTGCAACAAAGATGTGTGCAAAGGACGTGGATCCGTCCGGGCATAATACATTGAAGCCGTCCTTGTCGTATCGTATCCACGAGCCATTGTTCAGTCTGCAATTGAACTCATTATTGTCAAAGGGATAAAGCTTATCCAGACAATTTTCACTTGTATGGGAGAGAGCACCGTCTAGCACTATACCTAACTCGCATGAATCCATTAAGTTTTTATGGAATTCAAATGAATCAGCTGTACATATTTTTCTATCCATTGCGTCTGAACAGTGAGTTAATTGATTTAAGTCTTTAATGACCGTATATGTTTCCTTGTCTGGGGAAATCAATACGTGTCCTGTCAAACTGGATATTACTGGATTTGAGTGATTCGTCATGAAAATCGGAAATGGTGATATCCTGTAAGATTGCCAGGCATCAGAAGAATCAAAGGGAATTGTAATCCTAATCTTGTTATTTTCAACGCTTACTGTAATAAAATTCTATCCTACGTTCGCCTAACAAAGGAACATAGCCTAGTTTATCCCTTCCGTTCTCCAGAACTAACTTTAAGTAATTTATAGGCAACAAAAGGGGTGACAGTACACCTTTAGTTGCTAACGTGATAGCTTCTACATAATCCTTGGATTTCTCAATGAAATGTGCAATTCTGTTATGTATGTCATCTATCTTTGAATCATAATACGTTAACGTTGCCAACAAATCCTGTACTTCCATAATCTGAATGATATTACTTGAATGTTCATTTACTAAATCCATAATTTGATTGATTGAAGCTAACTGATTCCTTAGTTCTGACATAATCAATTCATCTTCATGAGTCAAGAACTCAATTTTCTTATTTTGATTATTAATCTTAAGACGATTGGAAATTCCTAAACTTAAACTTGCAATAGACCCAAAGATGTTTAATGCATCATAAATAAACAGATTTCGTCTTTCTTTATGTTCGTGTCCTACAGTCCACATCAAAAGGTCACAAGCCAAAGATTCTGTCTCGTAAGTCTTATTTTGCAAGTCATCAGATAGCATCTCTGCAACTTTTAATGTCGATCCAAGCGAACTCTCTGTAGTCAAATGAAAATGTCTTCTATGCAACTCATCCAATGAGACAGAAAACCTTGAAATGGCGGTTTTTAAGCTAGTGACATCATTCTCTGGAAGAAAAATTGCTTGCATATTCACTTCTACAACTACGTTGCTCGATGTAATAAAAACGTCTTCTTGTCTTTCAACTATAGTGCCATATTTAAAATCTATACTTTTAGTTTTAGAGCTCATCCCACACGAGAAAAATGTCTGGGCGAACAATATCACTCCCAACAACAAAAAATTCATCTTGGAAACCTGTAACGAGAAAAATATATGTAATTACTCCTGTATTAAGAAGAAAACTTTTAATCACACAAAACAAAAAATTTTTCCCTCACTTCTTTCCCTCTTTATTTTTTTATTTTTATTTATTTATTTTTTTTTTAAATTTCTTATGTGAGCCAATGGTACTATTCTCTCATCCGTGGGTTGTGATACGTTTTGAACTCTAAACCTATTGGCCGTTAATGTTTCCAAAATGTTAAATGGGCCTTCAAACTTAGGTGTTAGTTTATAATTGAGTCCTTTACGCACATTTATCTGTATATACACATTATCACCCATGGTATATGCTTTAGTTGGCTTCGCTATTTTATCATGATTCCTTTTCATTATGATTAGTGATTCTTCTAAATTCTTTCGAAGGCTATCATATCGACTTTTGCTTGCATTTATACATTCTTTTAAAGGATTTGATAGATTAGTTGTAGGCGTTAATACATGGAAAGGCGTTCTAACTGGGGTACCATACAATGCTTCATGCGGTGACATTTTAATTGATATATGATATGAATGATTCAGAGTACTCAGTGCCGCCGGTATTGCAATATCCCAGTTGGGGTCTGATCCCCCTAGTGTTACTCTTAATATATTTAAAACTTTTCTATTTGCTCTTTCCACTAGCCCATTCAACTCTGGGTGATATATCATGGTATTTATTTTCTTTATGCTAAGGAATTCACATAATGAGGTAAGAAAGGGATTATTAAATTCACCACCCGAGTCTGAGACTATCATGTGTGGAATTCCATGTATACAAATGTAACACTTGTAAAACTTCCTAGCGCATTCAATCGCAGTATTAG
Organism: Palaemon carinicauda; assembly: GCF_036898095.1. Lineage (NCBI taxonomy): Eukaryota > Metazoa > Arthropoda > Malacostraca > Decapoda > Palaemonidae > Palaemon > Palaemon carinicauda. The sequence continues at coordinate 12,316 of NW_027172052.1, read as the reverse complement.
TTTTAAGCGCTATTAGTTCTGTATATCGAGTTAAAGCATCTATAATTACTAAGAGGTGCTTATTTCCTCTGTCTGACTCGTAAAATCCTGTTAACAAATCTAAATGTATTCTTTCAAAGGGTTTATTAGGCACGGGATAAGCCCCTAGGCTGACAGGTGTTTTCGTATGCCCTTTGTTTTCCTGACATGTGCGACAATTAGCAATGTGTCTTTTTATATCTGTAAGCATCGTATGCCAATAAAACAATGATTTGGCTCTCTGTGACATTAATGAGAACCCCGGGTGTCCATGTAATGGATTTGAATGCAACCAATTCAGGACAGTGGAAATAAGTGAGATTGGTACTACTACCTGGTCGTTAGTTACATGTGGTGTATTGCGGGTTTTCCTTGTCACAGTCCTACACAGAATATTATGTTTGTTTATATAATTCTGCTGCTTATACTTTATATATCCCTTTTCCTTATGATTGCCTTTCAAAGCATTTATAATTGTTTCTATTTTCTGATCTTTTCTTTGCTCACTCTGTAATAATTCAGCGCTCCAGCCTAAATCTTCTTGTTCAGATATCGTTTTAACAATAGGCATGGATGTTGATATATCTATTAATTCAGCTAAAGGCTCCGTACAAGATGACACGGGGTTGCGTGATAATGCATCCGCAATGATATTTGCTATCCCAGAAAAATACCCGATTCTTGCGCCAAAATCTTGAATGATCAGATGCCACCGATTTCGTTTAGGGCTGTGGTTGAAGCCTTTAAAGAACTCGGTTAGTGGTTTATGGTCAGTAAGAACCTTAACGGGATAACCGTAAATTATGAACTTAAAATGCACTAGTGAATTAACAATAGCTAGCCCTTCCTTGTCTATTACTGCATACTTACTTTCGGAAGTTCTCAATTTTCGAGAATAAAAAGCTATCGGGAAAAATTGTTTATCATATTGGTGAAGCAATACCCCTCCTACTCCTAAGTCTGAGGCGTCTGTTGCAATGAAGAATTCCTTACCGAAGTCAGGAAATTTTAAGGTAGGAGAACTACACAGTTCATCTTTCAAGGTATTAAACGCCTGTTGATGATGCTCAGACCATATGAAATCTACGCCCTTCTTCGTAAGATCAGTTAAAGGAGCGGCTATTATTGAATAGTTGCGTACAAAACGCCTGTAATATCCACTACAACCCAGAAATTGCTGTATTCCCTTGACATTAGTAGGTATGGGAAAATTACGTATAGCCGACACCTTATCATGGACTACTTTAAGACCTTGGCTTGACACCATGAAACCCAAATATATTAATTCTGTTTTGAAAAATTCACACTTACTAATCTTTACCCTTAAGTTATGTTGTCTTAATCTCTATAGTACTAGTTCTAACTTACGTAGATGTTCTTCTAAGGTGTTGGAAAAGATTACAAGATCATCCATATAGGCATGCAATATATCCCCTAACAAGTCTCCAAACACTATGTTAATCATTCTTGTAAATGTTATAGGAGCACAACGTAAACCAAAAGGCATCCGTAAAAATTCATAATGTCCCCTGGCTGTGCTGAAGGCTGTGTATGGGATACTATCTTCTGCTAATGATATCTGGTGAAAGCCTTTAAGTAAGTCCAAACTGGTAAAATATTTATTCTGACCTAACAAAGACAAAATATCGTCAGTACATGGCACTAGGAATCGATCATGGATCGTCTCCTCGTTTAGACGACGGAAGTCGACGCAGATACGCCATGTTCGATCTTTTTCCGTACAACTATTAAAGGAAAATTATAAGGGCTGTTTGATTTCCTAATGGCTCCTTCTTCTAGCATTTTAGCTACTTCATCATTTATTTCATTCTGGAATTTCATAGGGAGTCTGTACGAGGGTACATAGATAATTTTCTGCTTGTCCTTTAACCTCATTTGATGCTCGATCACATCTGTTTTTCCTAAGGATCCATCCGTAGTGGAAAAAACATCATGATATTTAGTTAAAAGTCCAAAAATTTTCTGCTGAATTTCTTCGTCCTGAATGTCTTTATTGATTTTATTTTTAAAAGATTGCAAAAGGGATTCATCCGCAACTGATTGAGAGTGATTGATTTCAGCAACGGTAAGAATACGATGTTTATAAACTTCTACATCCAAGATATGTTGATGTTTGTGAATTACTAAAGTGTTATTTAAATGATTACAGACTTCAATATTACATTGTTGATGTGAGCCTACTGTATAAATAGCTTGTGTGACAGACAATCCGTTAGTTTTCAAAGTGTCGGAAAGGATTAATATTTCAGATCCCGGTAATGTTTTCTTTATTTGCACTATTATATTCGAAGGTACGTTTGGCTCAATAGATTGCGTGCTAGATGATATTACGGGTGAACGAGAATTCTGCTGGGTCGCGTATATTATTTCTTTATTAGTGAGACAAGTTATTGGTTCTTCAACGTACGTTATGGTTACATTTGTCGTCTCCTTTTTATCCAAAACTGATTTTAAGGTATTAGAAGACTTATAGAATTTCCCTTTGATATACACGCCGTGCTTGGCAGGGGCTAAGATAATGTTTTGATTTCCCATAGATGGGTATCCTATAATTACAGCTGGATACATATCAATGTTTTGTACAACAACAAATGTATCGGCAAACGTGCGTTTACCGACTTTGAATTGAACATGAGTTATGCCTATGACATTTAATTCATTATTTCCTATACCCGAGAGTCTAACTCCGGATTTTTCAATCGGAAAGTTCGAAAACAACAAATGATGTGTCTTCAAATCCATGATATTACGTGGACTACCAGAGTCAAAAAATAACGTAAAGGATTTGTGTTCTAAATTTACAGCATATAAGGTTGGTCGTAACTCATTTTGGCTTATTATTGTATGAATTCGTTGCAAATCTACGGGAGCATGCACTGTTTTTCTTAATTTGGCCGTGTGTTTCATAGGAAAATCTATTGCCTCACAATTATCTGATAAAACATTAAATTGATTATTCAATACTATTGATGTTGACATGAATGACCTTGACCCAACATCACTCTCTTCCCCTCTGAAGTTAACTATGTGGTATTTGCTTTGCTCTGCACATTCTGAAAATTAGTCTGACCTTGCGAGGTCTGGTTTGACGACCCAGGCTCAGCGATATTCGAAGAAGTGTTTGTTTGCTTCAGACTCTGAACTGCATTGACATTTGGTTGTTTCTTCTTATTGTTAAAATGAGGATTTTTCTTTTTATTTCCATATGGAACTGACTGTGGAATTGACTGTGTATTTCTAGGATTCTGTTGTGTCTTACGCGAGTAACACTGATTGTATGAATGTGTCGAACTATTATGTATCAAGCAGAATTTTGTTCTGCAGTCCGCGCTTAAGTGACCTTGACGTTTGCAATTATAACACGTCATTCCCGTTACTTGACTATTATTAACTACGTTCACTGTTTGTGGCTTTGTTTCATTCTTTGCAAAAACTTGAGTTAACACGGGATCGAGATCTGGACACTTAGCCATGTGTTTTTTTATCTGTTTATATACATCCAATTCCGTACTTGCAGGCGTTAACTTTTTATCAAAACACCGCACTAAAGCTTCAGGCAACATAAGTGTCATGCAAGTTAAATACATTAATCGTAAAAGATCTTTCACGGAGATGTTATCTCTAGTAACCCAAGTGGAATTACCTAAAATATCCTGATATTCATTAAGCCTATCAGCTATGAGAGCTGCTCTCTCAATAACATTAAGCCGATTCATAGTGGCTTGATTAAGTGTATTTCTTAACGTTAATACTACATCCAAGGCTTCTTCACCCCCATAGACCGCGCGTAACCTAACTTTGAAATCATCCCAGGTAACTGCTTCTTGAAATGAAACACCTCTTAAATACGCACTCGCATCCCCCTTAGAAAAATCTATAAAACTTTTAGCTTCTTGTAATTGTACAAAAGGGTCTACGATTTGTTTGGCATTTAAATGGGCATCAACGGATGAAATCCATGACTCCGCATTTTGAGGCAAGAACCCATTAACTCGACCCTGAAAAGGAAGGATTGCAGACCTGGCATTTACAAGCGTCACAATTGGGAGAGGATTAATCTGTCCTACGCCACTAGGTCCAGGGGTGGGGCTCACAGGGGGCGTCATGACTGCTGTATTTCTTTTCCTATCTCTTCAACCCCTTGCAATTCTATTAAAATATCTATATGAATACAGACGTCCACTGCGTAAACGCATAAGTACTCACTGACAAAGATTATAATAAAATTCCCCATAACAATGTTATTAATCCCAAGACATTTCCCGAGAATTTCTGAAAGAAAACGGAACACAAAGACATTTCCTGTAAATTTCTGAAAGAAAAAGGAATTAGCACAAAGAGAGAAAAAATTCTAGATGAGAATTCGGAGTTGAACACAGTTTCCTTTAATGAAAGGAAAATAAAAGATTAGCAAACCACTCACCCTGGTAATAATCGACTAACGACTCGTGATAACTACACTTCACTGCCCAAACTGAAATGAATTTGAAAATTGTACTTAGCTTATATATGGTTCTGTGTGATGTCGTCACATCCTCTCTCTCTCTTGATGTTTGTTAGCGATGTATCGTCCGAGTTTCCGTTGAATGTAGTGCTTCCTGGATATGTTTTGTAAGCGTTGAACGTCAGTCCTTGGGTTTCCTAGGATGTTGATTGAAGATCCAGTTCATCAGTTTGTATGTGTAACATTCATCAAATGTTGTAGATTTCGATGGACTATGTTACTTAGTCAAAATTGTAGATTCATTAACGTTGATTTCTTGAAGATCTTTCTCTGGTTTTTACAGATTATTTTTGATTTCTTGAAGATCTTCCTCTAATTCTTAGAGTATTATTATTAATTACTTGAAGATCTTTCTCTGATTCTTAGAGTTTAAGCGCTGCCACCATTTATTAGTGTGCTACTGTTATAAGCACACATTGAGTATGTGTTGTTTGAGATGTTAAGTCTTGAAAATAAAGTTCATCTTTGTAACTTTAAAAGTGGTTTATTCTCTAAAAACAACAGTGTTAAACATCTCCATCACAGGAGTGGAGCTGGTTTGGTCGGATGACCAATTCAAGTGAAGTATAGATATGAACTGCCTAAATTATCGATATCTCAGATATCGTATGCTTAGTTGTCTTAGCATTTAAACACAATATGGAAACTTTGCATTCTTTCTCGGAAGACACCTGCATCCGGTGACGACACAATCTTTCACACGGTATGCATTGGTGTTGACGTTTCAGAAAAATGTTACATTGCCGAGGGATGCAAAGTACATCCTGTTATGATTTTATATGACTACAGCAAATCTCACGCTAGCATCTTCATCCACAATGACATATTACGTCATGTGTTTTAAACATGTAATAATTAACTATTTCATTTATTACATATATATATATATATACATATATATATATATATATATATATATATATATATATATATATATATATATATATATATATATATATATATATATATATTAGGTTTCTCATTTTGGGATGATTTTTGCGCCGGAATAAAATTTCATCTAATTCCGTGACCCTGGGATTTCCCGGTAATTCTTTATGAATTACCTTTATGACTTTATTTTTCAATGCTACTCTGGTTTTAAACCATACAACCATTGTTTTTAAGTATAGGGTAGTGCCATGGTCACTGTAGTATATTATTCCATTACCCTTTCGCTCGAGTTATCTGCATGAGATGATGAGAGTACACTCATGTGCACTTTACTGTCTTTCTTTCTTCAATTTTGTTCACCCGCAAAGCCTCGGGGTTGGTTGTCTCTGGGTTTTTTTTCAGTTGAATTGACAATTTGATAATCAATTATAATAATGGAATGGTAAATATATATTAATGCAAGTAGCTTATAATGTACGATGTACTATAAAGAATTCTTTTTGAATATTGATGTTTATAGTCAGATTGCTTTATTTCTGGCAGCTAACTCACGAATCAGTCCTTAATTGTCCCTATATATATATATATATATATATATATATATATATATATATATATATATATATATATATATATATATATATATATATATATATATATATATATATACAACTTTAATACAATATTGTGTATATGGTTATGGGCATTTTCTTTTATTACTACTTACTGAAATGTTATTGATAATGGGGAAAAATGGATTACATATATATATATATATATATATATATATATATATATATATATATATATATATATATATATATATATATATATAAAGATTTTACAAAACTAAAATGAATGTCTTTTTTGCTGTTGACACAATAACAAGAGGAAAGTTTTTATTTCATAAATAGTAGAATTATGTGGACTGTCTGTAAGTAATATTTTACTACGAAATTTGTAATGATTTTCAACTTTGTAAATTACTTTGTAAATTCTTTTTTGCAGTTGATAATATAATTTTATATTAGCAAAATAAAATGAGGGTTTGGTTGTTAGGTAATATTTATTTACGAAATTTGTTGTGATTTTCATCTCAGTAATTGACCATAAAACAACTTCTTAAGAAATTTGTAAATATTAATTGCTAGAGAGAGAGAGAGAGAGAGAGAGAGAGAGAGAGAGAGAGAGAGAGAGAGAGAGAGAGAGAGAGAGTCTTTCTCTCTCTGACACACACACACACACACACACACACACGTCATTGTGTCATAACATAATTAACAACAACATAATATTCAATAGCCACTACTAGTAATACTGGTACGGAACAATGAGAAAAATTCCGGGATTGTTTAATCCAAGGTCTATAGACCTTGGTTTTACCGTCGGAAAATGGGCGAGATCCCGGGATCCCGGAAGAGAAACACACACAGACACACACTCACACACACAGACACACACAGACACACACACATATATATATATGTATATATATTATACTATATATATACATATATATATATATATATATATATATATATATATATATATATACATATACTGTAGATATATATATAATATATATATATATATATATATATATATATATATATATATATATATATACATATACTGTAGATATATATATATATATATATATATATATATATATATATATATATATATATATATATATATAGATACAGATATAAATAATATATATATATATATATATATATATATATATATATATATGTATATATATGTATAAATATAAATATATACATATTTATTTGTTTACTTATTAATGGCTTCTCTATAGGGGCAGAGAAGGAGAAGCATATATCCATCAAAAAGAGAGATGGATCTGTTATAACATCAGAAGAAAGACAACGTTGGATGGAACACTTTAATGATATTATGAAAAGGAGATATGAAGAGAATAATTTGATTGATATATCTGAAGATGATGAAGATCTTGATGAGCTCATGAATGAATTCACTGTGTTTGACGTTGAAGCTATCCTCGAAACAGTAAAGAGATGGAAAGCCCCTGGATACGATGTAATAACTGCTGAGATGATACTGGCAGAAAATGAAGTGACTCCTAAAGTGTTTGCTAGATTATTTTGCAGAATGTGGCATGAAGAGGCAAAACCTGATGAATGAAGTATAGGAGTGTTGGTGAAAATAAAAAAAAGGAGACAAGACTGATTGCAAAAATTACAGAGGCATAACACTTACTTCCGTTGTTATGAAAATATATAGTAGTATGCTTATTCTAAAATGACTGGACAGGAAGATTGACTAAAAGCTGAGAGATGAACAATCAGGATTTAGAGAAGGTAGAAGTTGCACTGACCAGAGTTTCACTTGGAGACATGTTGTACAGCAATGCATAGTATACAGAAATCCCCTTTTGATGGCATTTGTGGACTATAAAAAGGCTTTGATAGTGTGCACCGGCCAATTTTGTGGAGAGTCCTGTGTTATTATGAAATTCCTCTTAAATATGTAAATTTGATTAAGTCTGTTCATGAGCATTGCAAGTGTGAAGTTAATGTTAATGGAGTCTTATCAAATGAATTTCCATTGAAAAGCGGAGTACTCCAAGGGAATGTGTTGTCACCTATGTTGTTTATCCTCCTCATGGATTTTGTAATGTGTAGAAGCAGTCGGAGATGGTAGAGAAGGATTGGACTGGATTGGTGATAGGAATTCAGCAGACCTAGAGTATGCTGATGATACTGTCCTTGTTAGCAGAACACTAAAGGATTTGCAATGCTTGCTTACCACATGAGTTTGGGCTGAAGATGCAATGGAAGATGAAATATCATTGGAAAAAGAAAGGATTAATGAGGTAGAATCACTTAAGTATTTGGGAAATAGGCTCTCAAATACAGGGTCTTTAGAATTAGAGTTTAGTGAAAAATCGAAAAAAGCAAATCAGACAATTGCTAGGTTAAGTAAAATTTTGAAATAAAATCGCCTGAAATTACATATAAAAATTAGACTATATATCAGTTTAGTGAGATCGGTGTTACTCTATAGACATGAGTCATGGTATGACAATGAAACAATCTATTATAATTATTATTATTATTATTATTGTTATTATTATTATTATTATTATTATTATTATTATTATTATTATTATTATTATTATTGTTATTATCATTATTATTATTATTATTATTAATATTATTATTATTATTATTATTATTATTACCAGCCAAGCCACAACTCTAGTTGGAAAAGCAAGATGCTATAAGCCCAAGGGCTCCAACAGGGAAAAATAGCCCAGTGAGGGAAGGAAATAAGGAAATAAATAAATGATGAGAACAAGTTAACAATAAATCATTCTAAAGCAGTAACAACGTCAAAGCAGATATGTCCTATATAAACTATTAACAACATAAAAACAGGTATGTCATATATAAACTATAAAAAGACTCATGTCAGCCTGGTCAACATAAAAATATTTGCTCCAACTTTGAACTTTTGAAGTTCTACTGATTCAGCTACCCGATTTGGAAGATCATTCCACAACTTGGTAACAGCTGGAATAAAACTTCTAGAATACTGTGCAGTATTGGGCCTCATGATGGAGAAGGCCTGGCTGTCAGAATTATCTGCCTGCCTAGTATTACGAACAGGATAGAATTGTCCAGGGAGATCTGAATGTAAAGGATGGTCAGAATTATGAAAAATCTTATGCAACAAGCATAATGAACTAATTGAACGACGGTGCCAAAGATTAATATCTAGATCAGGAATAAGAAATTTAATAGACCGTAAGTTTTTGTCCAACAAATAAAGATGAGAATCAGCGGCTGAACACCAGACAGGAGAACAATACTCAAAACAAGGTAGAATGAAAGAATTAAAACACTTCAGAATAGATTGATCATCGAAAATCTTAAAAGACTTTCTCAATAAGCCAATTTTTTGTGTTTCTCAAAAGTAAATATGCTGTCGAAAATCACACCTAAAATCTTAATTAAAAGAGTCATACAAATTTAAAGAAACATTATCAATACTGAGGTCCGGATGCTGAGGAGCCAGCGTACTTGACCTACTTACAATCATACTTTGAGTTTTGTTAGGATACAACTTCATACCCCATAATTTGCACCCTGCACTAATTTTAGCTAAATCTCTATTAAGGGATTCACCAACCCCAGATCTACATTCAGGGGATGGAATTGATGCAAAGAGAGTAGCATCATCTGCATATGCAACAAGCTTGTTTTCTAGGTCAAACCACATGTCATGTGTATACAGTATGAAAAGTAAGGGGCCAAGAACACTACCCTGTGGAACACCGGATATCACATTCCTATACTCACTATGGTGCCCATCAACAACAACTCTTTGAGATCTATTACTTAAAGAATCAATAATAATGCTAAGAAACGACCCACCCACTTCCAACTGTTTGAGTTTGAAAATAAGGGCCTCATGATTAACACGGTCAAAGGCAGCACTAAAATCAAGGCCAATCATACGAACTACCTGACCACAATCAAGGGATTTCTGTACAGCATTGAAGATTGTAAGAAGGGCATCACATGCTCTAAGGCCTTTATGAAAACCAAATTGCAAACTAGGGAATAGATGATTACCTTCAGCAAACCTATTAAGACGTTTTGCCAGAAGAGGCTCAAAAACTTTAGATCATATTTAGTAGATCTGAGAACAAAGTCCTCAGAAGGATATTTGGAGTTAAATGGCATGACAGGAAATGAAACTATAAGAGAGATTACTCGAGTGCCATATGTGGATGATATCATGATGATGGGTAGATGGAGTTGGTTTGGGCATGGTTTTCGCACTTCCCAAGAGAGATTAGTTCATCAAACGTTCAGCTGGGCTTCACAAGACACTAGAAGAGTTATAAGACACAAACATACATGGCTGAGGACTATGAAGCACAAAGTTGGAGATAATGAATAGAAAAGTATTGAATTAATAACTCAAGATAGAGATGACTGGCGAAATCTAACTGAGGCCCTTTGCGTCAATAGACGTAGGAGGAGATTTTGATGATGATGATGATGATGATGATATATATATGTATATATATACACACATATACAGTATATATATATATATGTATATATATACATATATATATATATATATATATATATATATATATATATATATATATATATATATATATATATATATATATATATATATATATATATATATATATATACATACATATATATATATATATATATATATATATATATATATATATATATATATATATATATATATATAATATATATATATATATATATATATATATATATATATATATATATATATATATATATATATATATATATATATATATATATATATATATATATATATATATAAATATATATATACAGTGGAACCTCTACATACAATTGTCCTAACATACGAATTTTCCAACATACGAAGTAAAATTCGACCAAATTTCTGTCTCAACATACGAATTGTTGCTCCAACATACGAAGTAAACAATACGCTTACCCGTGGAATTTTCTCGAAAGCGTCCAGTGTCGTTTGTTGTTGACGCCGCTAGACAGCAGCACATCGGAGGGACGCCAATCGAGCGTCACCTTGATCAGTTCTCTCATCGCGTGCGCATCGTGTGGTTGTCTTCTATTCGCTCAGTTCTAACAGTTTTTTATCTTGCATTTTCACATGTTGTTTTCTCGGTTCCTTAATCATGGGTCCTAAAAAGCTTAGTTTCAGTTCAGGAAGTAGTAGCAGTGGTGAGAAAAAGAGGAAGTCTATGCTTTCATTAGAATTAAAGCAGGAAATGATAGAAAAGCATGAGCGAGGTGTACATGTTAGCGATCTGGCTAAACAATATGGCCGGAATATGTCTACGATCTCGACGATCATAAAACAGAAGTCACCCATTAAAACAGTGAAACCTTCGAAGGGGATCACGATTATTTCTAAACGTTGTAGCCCTACTCTGGAAGAGATGGAATGCCTTTTGTTGATCTGGATAAAGGACAAGGAGATTGTTGGCGATACGATCACGGAAACAATCATTTGTGAGAAGGCCAGCCCTATCTACAGTGACTTGAAGGCGGCGCGCTCTCTGGGTGACGCGGGGGAGAGTTCAGCCGATCCTACGACGGAGGGAAGGCGTCTCGAGGTTTGTTCGAAAAATTTAGGAAACGGACCGGGATTCATTCAGTTGTTCGTCATGGAGAAGCTTCAAGTTTGGACACCAAGGCTGCTAAAGACTTTGTTAAAAAGTTTGAAAGCATCGTGGCGGAGGAAGGTTACGTAGAGCAGCAGGTGTTCAACTGTGATGAAAGGATCGGTTGACTCTTGCGCTTTGTGCCGACGCCAGTGGGGACTGCAAAATAAAGCCGTTGTTGGTTTACCATTCCGAAAACCCTAGGGCGTTCTAATTCTAAGGCTTGGGTTACTAGGCCTATCTTTGTGGAATGGGTAAACGTAGTTTTCGGCCCTGCTGTCAAGAAGTATCTTCAGGAGAGGAATTTGCCTTTGAAGTGCTTGCTTTGTTTGGACAGTGCACCCGCTCACCCCCCCCCCCCCATGACTCGAAGATGATATCATCGACGAATACAAATTCATCAAAGTGTTGTATCTTCCACCGAATACCACCCCTATCCTCCAGCCCATGTACCAGCAAGTCATCTCTAATTTTAAGAAGCTGTACACCAAGCACTTATTTAAGCAGTGCTTTAATGTCACGCAAAGCACCAATTTAACTTTGCGTGAATTTTGGAGGAGCCACTTTAATATCGTGCACTGCTTAAAGATCATTGATCAGACTTGGGAGGGAGTAACTCGTTGGACCCTGAATTCCGCTTGGAAGAAGCTTTGGCTTGATGC
>NW_027172051.1:82500-85000 GCF_036898095.1 Palaemon carinicauda | reverse complement strand
TGGATGAAAAGAACCTTTTTCGATATCATCATCATCATCATCCTCATCATCTCATCCTACGCCTATTGACGCAAAGGGCCTCGGTTTGATTTCGCCAGTCGTCCTCTATCTTGAGCTTTTAATTCAATACTTTTCCATTCATCATCTCCTACTTCGCGCTTCATAGTCCTCAGCCATGTAAGCCTGGGGACTTTCAACTCTTCCAGCTGAACGTTTGATGAACTAATCTCTCTTGGGGAGTGCGAAAGATATAAACGGACTTTAATGTTAATGAAAAATAGCATTACGTGTAACTCATTAAGTTTTCTGATTTTGCCAATTAACAAAATTAATTAGTAAGTAAACAAACAAAAGAATGGGTGAATATATAGATAAATTGACAGCGCATGTAATAAAATCAATCAGGAAGCGAAGAACTGACCCAAGGGAATGCGACGGAAAGTGAAGGAAAAGTACACTGATAATATTTGTATTAAAAATACGATAAATGTCTGGCAACATTTAATACTGGATTTTTACCTTTATTAAAAACGGATATATTGACGTAAAAGAGTTATATTACGGTCACCAACCCGTAAAAGATAATAACAAAGTAACGTAAAATTACGGTCGCCTGGATTTTACTGAAATACAGTTGAGAACCATTTATAATTTACTGAGAATTTCCGGTTAAAATTACTGTTTTTCTAACAGTGTAGATTGTGAGATAATCCTGAGTATTATTATTATTATTAATTATTATTATTATTATTACTAACTACAACCCTAGTTGGAAAAACATGATGCTACGAGCTTCGTCTCTTACCTTGTCATCCAAGAATTGTACAGCGTATAAGACGCTTATGCGTATTGTGCATATTTATATTTGCGTAACCTTGTTTAGGGATGTATGGGTGCGGTTTTTTTTTCAGATTTCGATTTCATAATAATATTTTGTTATTAGCCACACTCATTATTCATTAATGTATTGTTTTTTTCTAGAGAGAGAGAGAGAGAGAGAGAGAGGAGAGAGAGAGAGAGGAGAGAAGAGAGAGAGAGAGAGAGAGAGAGAGAGAGAGAGAGAGAGAGAGACACTGAAGTCTTTTCCTCATTAAAGCAAAACTTGGCCTAGAGAAGAGAGAGAGAGAGAGAGAGAGAGAGAGGAGAGGAGAGAGAGAGAGAGAGAGAGAGAGGAGAGATTCTTAAAGCAAACCTTGGCCTGGAGAAAGATTCTTAAAGAAAAACTTTGGCCTACAGAGAGAGAGAGAGAGAGAGAGAGAGAGAGAGAGAGAGAGAGAGAGAGAGAGAGCCTTACCTTACCTTTTTCTTTGTTTGGGTTCCCCCAGGTCCCTCAGTGTGAGGCACCTCGTATATCCACCAGAGAGTTGCTAATACATCTTCCGGTGTATTTTGCATCTTCCAGTCTTGGATGGTCTGGGATGCATCTTAGGTATTTATCGAGCTGATTTTAAACGCATCTACGCTCACTTCCTGATATGTTTCTTAGATGAGCTGGCAGCACATTAAATAGTCGCTGCATTATCGATGCTGGTGCGTAGTGGATTAATGTCCTGTGCGCCTTTCTCAGTTTACCTGGAATGCTTTTTGGTACTATTAATCTACCTCGGCTTGCTCTTTCTGATACTTTAAGCTCCATGATGTTTTCAGCAATTCCTTCTATTTGCTTCCATGCTTGTATTATCATGTAGCGTTCTCTTCTCCTTTCTAGACTGTATAGTTTTAAAAATTGCAGTCTTTTCCCCAGTAATCAAGGTCCTTAACTTCTTCTATTCTAGCAGTATAGGACCTTTGTACACTCTCTATTTGCGCAATATCCTTTTGGTAGTGTGGGTACCATATCACATTGCAGTACTCGAGTGTACTACGCACATAAGTTTTTGTAAAGCATAATCATGTGTTCAGCTTTTCTTGTTTTAAAGTGTCTGAATAACATTCCCATTTTTGCTTTACATTTAGCCAACAGTGTTGCTATTTGGGTCGTTGCATAACATATTCCTATTTAAAATTACACCAAGGTCTTTAATTGCTTCCTTGTTTGTGATTGTCTCATTATTAGGTCCCTTGTATGCATACACCATTCCTTCTCTGTTTCCATAATTTATTGATTCGAATTTATCGGAGTTAAATACCATCCTATTTATCTCCGCCCATTCATATATTTTTGTTTAGATCTCTTTGTAGTGAGTTCCTATCTTCATCACAAGTAATTTCTCTACTTATTCTTGTGTCATCGGCGAAACTTCTCACTACGGAGTTTTCAACTTCACAGTCTATGTCTGAGATCATAATAACAAATAGCAGTGCAGCTAATACCGTACCTTGGGGCACACCACCAGATATTACCTGGGCTTCATCTGAGAGAGAGAGAGAGAGAGAGAGAGAGGAGAGAGAGAGGAGAGAGAGAGAGAGAGAGAGAGAGAGAGAGAGAGAGCAACACTGAAGTCTTTTCCTCATTAAGCAAAACTTGGCAGAGAGAGAGAGAGAGAGAGAGAGAGAGAGA
>NW_027172051.1:70000-75000 GCF_036898095.1 Palaemon carinicauda | reverse complement strand
ATTTCCATGTGTAGTATACCGATTAATATTGTTCTATGGATGTTTCCTTGTATGTGTAGATGTTTTGAACTTCGTGCTTTCGAGTCGGGGAAAATTTTAGTCAGCTGTTTACACAAATATAGTTTTTCGATGCTTGTTTCAAAATATGAGCTTGCTGTAGTAACAACGAGTGTCATTCATCCTTCAATATGTCGTTTGGTTAGATATTTATCACAGGGAAAGAGTAATTTCATATATTTTATCATAGGAGAGTTCTAACGCCCATACGAGAGCTGCCATGGGCGTGGGAGAGCATAGGCATACAGTAGGTATATGGCGGGCTGGTTTTATCTGCGTAAATATTCACAAGTTTCCATTCATAAATAAGTAAATAAACAAATAATCAATGTACGTACTATTGTTCTAAGTTAAACGATAGTATTTGAAGCTTATTTTCTTGAAAACACGAACGTAGATCTTCAGATTTGAAAATAAATTACGTTAAAGTATTAGCAAGTTGTGATTTCTTCAATGTTTTCGATACTAGTTACTGAACTTGTGGCTTTAATGCCTTCCTTAAGGTACACACACACACACACACTCACACACACACACAGAGAGAGAGAGAGAGAGAGAGAGAGAGAGAGAGAGAGAGAGAGAGAGAGAGAGAGAGAGAATTCAAATAGTCTAGTTCAAGCTGGCCACGTTACGTGTTGTGGTATAGACTATTTGAATTCTCTCTCTCTCTCTCTCTCTCTCTCTCTCTCTCTCTCTCTCTCTCTCTCTCTCTCTCTCTCTCTCTCTCTCTCTCTCTCTCTCTCTCTTATTTTTATCATTATTGATCAATTCTTTCCATCTTTCATAACTAATAATCTACAATAGAACCTCTAACAATCTTTCTCCATCAGTATTTCCAACAATATTTCTCCATCACTGTCTTAAACAACCTTTCTCCATCACTACCGCCAACAATCTTTCTCCATCACTGCCTACAACAATATTTCATCCTTACTGTCTCCAACAATCTTGCTCCCTCACTTTCTCAATCTTTCTCCCTCACTGTCTCCATCAATCTTGCTCCCTCAGTCTCAATCTTTCTCTCACTGTCTCGCTCTTTCTCCCTCACTGTCTCCAACAATCTTGTTTCCTCACTGTCTCAATCTTTCTCCCTCACTGTCTCCATCAATCTTGTTCCCTCACAGTCTCAATCTTTCTCTCACTGTCTCGCTCTTTCTCCCTCACTGTCTCCAACAATCTTGCTTCCTCACTGTCTCAATCTTTCTCCCTCGCTGTCAATCTTTCTCCCTCACTGTCTCCAACAATCTTGCCCCCTCACAGTCTCAATCTTTCTCCCTCACTGTCTCACTCCTTCTCCCTCACTGTCTCCAACAATCTTGCTCCCTCACTATCTCGAACAATCTTTCTCCCTCACAGTCTTAATCTTTCTCCCTCACTGTCTCCAACAATCTTACTCCCTCACTGTCTCAATCTTTCTCCCTGTCTCGAACAATCTTGCTCCCTCAGTCTCAATCTTTCTCCCTCACTGTCTCAATCTTTCCCCCTCACTGTCTCAAACAATCTTGCTCCCTCACAATCTCAATCTTTCTCCCTCACTGTGTGTGTGTTATATAATACTCTATTTCTAGTCCACTGCAGGACATGGGCCTCGGACATGTCCTTAGTCAAGCCTGGCGTTTGGCCATTTTGATCACCACACTGGCCACTGTGAATTGATGATGGTGGGAGACTTTAGCGTGATCGCTCACAGCAAACCTACCTAGTATGGGTGGCCTTGATTATTACAGCCTTGCTGATCATGGCTATATGCAAGTCCTTTCGCTACATATCTAAGAGGATAATAAGAAATAGAATAGTGTTTTAATAGTACTTGAAACGTAAGTAAAGGAATTATAGAAATAATTGAGGAAATACGATAACAAGAAAAAGCAAAAGGAGAATATGATTAAAACTATAGGGAGATAAGCTGGAGGGACTCATGTGAGGGTTGGGGGGGGGGGGGTTGTAGATTGGGAGCTGTCGGTCTGTGGGGAGGAGGTAGCGAGTGTCCCAGGTGGCTGTGGGAAGAGGGGTTAGGTTCAATCCATATCAGCTGATGACGTTTCAATTTTGGCGATCAAATTAAACTCATTTCGAGCCTCTAAACGACCTCTTTCTACTATGATATCGATTATAATACATTAAACGTTTTGCATGTGGCTTCTGGGATCCTGTAATATAACCTGTTATGTGTATTATACAAGATATGTGTAGGCCAACGTTTTCTGTGTATGAAACCCTCTCTCATGTTCTTTTGTTTGTTCAAGGTAGATATATTGAATAAAAGCTTTACCCTATCATCTACTACTACTGTCAATAATAATAATAATAATAATAATAATAATGTTTATTGGACAAAATATCTACATAAAAATATTTCCAATAAAGAATCGGTCCAAACCCATATGAAGCAGAGCTCTTCGGGAACAATACAACTAAAATTATATTGTAATTAATAATGAAATTAAAATTATATGCATATACTGAATATGTACATACAATACATACACAGAGGCCTACACACACTTATATTATATTATATTATATATATATATATATATATATATATATATATATATATATATATATATATATATATATATACACACACAAACGGAGAGCTTCAGTGCAGTTGCACTTTTCTATATTATTTCTCTGCCTCTTGTTTTTTTTTTAGTTTTTATAATTTATATATTAAAGATTTATTTTAATGTTGTTCTTGAAATATTCTAGTTTGATTGTTCATTTCTTCTCGTAATATATTTATTTTCCTGTTTCCTTTACCCACTGGGCTACATTTCCCTGTTGGAGCCCTTGGGCTTATAGCATCCTGCTTTTCCAACTAAGGTTGTAGCTTTTAACACGTATGAAAGGAAGAGTTAAGTTTGCGTTTCTTGTTCCATGTGGATGAAGTGATTGTTACTTCCGCCAACGAAATTAGGAGGTTATGTTTTACTCCCTGTATGTCTTTGTTTGTTAGTGAACAGCTTCCTGGCAACAATTTCAATCGTAGGGTAATGAATCTTGCAGGGATTAACTGATATGTAAAAGGCTGGAAATGGTTAAATTTTGAAAGGTCAAGGTCGAGACCTTATACCTGAATACACAGAAATTTCCAACATATTCTCCAACAACATTCTTTATTATTCTCCAACAAATGTTTCTCCAACACTTGAAATTATATCTTTAATACCCAGCTAGTGCCTTTTTTCCTCTCCAACACATTACCATATCTTTCAACACTGTCTTTCACTACGCCACCAGTCTCCAACGAAAATTCCCGGGACCTCTTTCTCCAACAATTTTATTTCCGTCAATCTCCAACACCCAATATGTATCAGATAATGGCTTCATGTGTGTGTGCGTGTGTGTGTGTGCGTTATACATCAACAACAAACCGTTTCCACTCCACTGCAGGACATGGGCCTCAGACATGTCCTTAGTCATGCCTGGTGTTTGGCTATTTTCATCACCACACTGGCCACTGTGAGTTGATGATGGTGGGAGGCTTTAGTCTGATCGCTCACAGCAAACCTACCTAGTATGGGTGGCCTTGATTAGTACAGCCTTGCTGATCATGGCTATATGCAAATCCTTTCGCTACATATTCAAGAAGATAAGAAATAGAATAGTGTTTTAATAGTACTTGAAACGTAAGTAAAGGAATTATAGAAATAATTGAGGAAATATATGATGAAAAAGCAAAATGAGAATATGATTAAACTATACGGAGATAATATGATATCGATTATAATACAGTAAACGCTTTGCATGTGGCTTCTGGGATCCTGTAATATAACCTGTTATATGTATTATACGAGATATGTTTAGGCCAACGTTTTCTGTGTACGAAACCCTCTCTCATGTTCTTTTGTTTGTTCAAGGTAGATATATTGATTGATAGATTTAAGCTACCGTTTCTACTGCTGCCAATAATAATAATAATAATAATAATATTTATTGGACAAAAATATCTACATAAAAATATTTCCAATAAAGATTCGGTCCAAGCCCATATGAAGCAGAGCTCTTCGGGAACAATACAACTAAAATTATATTGTAATTAATAATGAAATTAAAATTATATGCATATACAGAATATGTACATACAATACCTACACATATAGGCGTACACACACGCATTCATATATATATATATATATATATATATATATATATATATATATATATATATATATATATATATATATGTATATATATATATATATACAAACGGAGGGCTTTAGTACACAGTTAATATGAGATTTTTTTTTTTTTTTTTTAAAGATTGGACGCTATGCAATGCCTTAGGTAAGTGGGCTGAGTATTTCAATATTTAATACCTTTATAGAGGTCTCTTGCTTGAGGGTAAACCCGATCACACCTTTCTAATTTTTCTTCCTCTTGTTTTTTTAAACTTTTTATAGTTGATATATGAAAGATTTATTTTAATGTTGTTGTTCTTGAAATATTCTATTTTGATTATTCATTACTTCTCTTGTAGTTTATTTATTTCCTTGTTTCCTTTCCCCACTGGGCTATTTTTACCTGTTGGAGCCTTTGGGCTTATAGCATCCTGCTTTTCCAACTAGGGTTATTATTATTATTATTATTACTTACTAAGCTACAACCCTAGTTGGAAAAGCAGTATGCTATAAGCCCAGGGGCTCCAACAGGGAAAATAGCTCAGTGCGGAAAGGAAAAAAGGAAAATAAAATATTCTAAGAAGAGTAACAACAATAAATATCTACTATATAAACTATAAAAACTTTAACAAAACAAGAGGAAGAGAAATAAGATAGGAGAGTGTGCTCGAGTGTACCCTCAAGCAAGAGAACTCTAACCCAAGACAGTGAAAGGCCATGGTACAGAGGCTATGGCACTACCCAAAACTAGAGAACAGTGGTTTGATTTTGGAGTGTCCTTCTCCTAGAAGAGCTGCTTACCATAGCTAAAGAGTCTCT
>NW_027172051.1:62500-67500 GCF_036898095.1 Palaemon carinicauda | reverse complement strand
CATCCTGGCAGTGGACTTTGTCCGGATTGCAATGGCTGGGCATCCAGGCAGTGGACTTTGTCCGGATTGCAATGGCTGGGCATCCAGGCAGTGGACTTTGTCCGGATTGAAATGGCTGGGCATCCTGGCAGTAGACTTTGTCTGGATTGCAATGGCTGGGCATCCAGGCAGTGGACTTTGTCCGGATTGCAATGGCTGGGCATCCAGGCAGTGGACTTTGTCCGGATTGCAATGGCTGGGCATCCAGGCAGTGGACTTTGTCCGGATTGAAATGGCTGGGCATCCAGGCAGTGGACTTTGTCCGGATTGCAATGGCTGGGCATCCAGGCAGTGGACTTTGTCCGGATTGAAATGGCTGGGCATCCAGGCAGTGGACTTTGTCCGGATTGAAATGGCTGGGCATCCTGGCAGTAGACTTTGTCCGGATTGCAATGGCTGGGCATCCTGGCAGTGGACTTTGTCCGGATTGCAATGGCTGGGCATCCAGGCAGTGGACTTTGTCCGGATTGCAATGGCTGGGCATCCAGGCAGTGGACTTTGTCCGGATTGAAATGGCTGGGCATCCTGGCAGTAGACTTTGTCTGGATTGCAATGGCTGGGCATCCAGGCAGTGGACTTTGTCCGGATTGCAATGGCTGGGCATCCAGGCAGTGGACTTTGTCCGGATTGCAATGGCTGGGCATCCAGGCAGTGGACTTTGTCCGGATTGAAATGGCTGGGCATCCAGGCAGTGGACTTTGTCCGGATTGCAATGGCTGGGCATCCAGGCAGTGGACTTTGTCCGGATTGCAATGGCTGGGCATCCAGGCAGTGGACTTTGTCCGGATTGAAATGGCTGGGCATCCTGGCAGTAGACTTTGTCCGGATTGCAATGGCTGGGCATCCAGGCAGTGGACTTTGTCCGGATTGAAATGGCTGGGCATCCTGGCAGTAGACTTTGTCCGGATTGCAATGGCTGGGCATCCAGGCAGTGGACTTTGTCCGGATTGAAATGGCTGGGCATCCTGGCAGTAGACTTTGTCCGGATTGAAATGGCTGGACATCCTGGCAGTAGAGTTTGTCCGGATTGAAATGGCTGGGCATCCTGGCAGTAGACTTTGTCCGGATTGCAATGGCTGGGCATCCAGGCAGTGGACTTTGTCCGGATTGCAATGGCTGGGCATCCAGGCAGTGGACTTTGTCCGGATTGAAATGGCTGGGCATCCTGGCAGTAGACTTTGTCCGGATTGAAATGGCTGGACATCCTGGCAGTAGAGTTTGTCCGGATTGAAATGGCTGGGCATCCTGGCAGTAGAGTTTGTCCGGATTGAAATGGCTGGGCATCCTGGCAGTGGACTTTGTCCGGATTGATATGGCTGGGCATCCAGGCAGTGGACTTTGTCCGGATTGAAATGGCTGGGCATCCTGGCAGTGGACTTTGTCCGGATTGCAATGGCTGGGCATCCTGGCAGTGGACTTTGTCCGGATTGCAATGGCTGGGCATCCTGGCAGTGGACTTTGTCCGGATTGCAATGGCTGGGCATCCTGGCAGTGGACTTTGTCCGGATTGAAATGGCTGGGCATCCTGGCAGTGGACTTTGTCCGGATTGCAATGGCTGGGCATCCTGGCAGTGGACTTTGTCCGGATTGCAATGGCTGGGCATCCTGGCAGTGGACTTTGTCCGGATTGCAATGGCTGGGCATCCTGGCAGTGGACTTTGTCCGGATTGAAATGGCTGGGCATCCTGGCAGTGGACTTTGTCCGGATTGCAATGGCTGGGCATCCTGGCAGTGGACTTTGTCCGGATTGCAATGGCTGGGCATCCTGGCAGTGGACTTTGTCCGGATTGCAATGGCTGGGCATCCTGGCAGTGGACTTTGTCCGGATTGCAATGGCTGGGCATCCTGGCAGTGGACTTTGTTCGGATTGCAATGGCTGGGCATCCTGGCAGTGGACTTTGTCCGGATTGCAATGGCTGGGCATCCTGGCAGTGGACTTTGTCCGGATTGCAATGGCTGGGCATCCTGGCAGTGGACTTTGTCCGGATTGCAATGGCTGGGCATCCTGGCAGTGGACTTTGTCCGGATTGCAATGGCTGGGCATCCTGGCAGTGGACTTTGTCCGGATTGCAATGGCTGGGCATCCTGGCAGTGGACTTTGTCCGGATTGCAATGGCTGGGCATCCTGGCAGTGGACTTTGTCCGGATTGCAATGGCTGGGCATCCTGGCAGTGGACTTTGTCCGGATTGCAATGGCTGGGCATCCTGGCAGTGGACTTTGTCCGGATTGCAATGGCTGGGCATCCTGGCAGTGGACTTTGTCCGGATTGAAATGGCTGGGCATCCTGGCAGTGGACTTTGTCCGGATTGCAATGGCTGGGCATCCAGGCAGTGGACTTTGTCCGGATTGAAATGGCTGGGCATCCTGGCAGTGGACTTTGTCCGGATTGAAATGGCTGGGCATCCAGGCAGTGGACTTTAGGCTGGGCATCCAGGCAGTGGACTTTGTCCGGATTGAAATGGCTGGGCATCCTGGCAGTGGACTTTGTCCGGATTGAAATGGCTGGGCATCCTGGCAGTGGACTTTGTCTGGATTGCAATGGCTGGGCATCCTGGCAGTGGACTTTGTCTGGATTGCAATGGCTGGGCATCCTGGCAGTGGACTTTGTCCGGATTGCAATGGCTGGGCATCCAGGCAGTGGACTTTGTCCGGATTGAAATGGCTGGGCATCCTGGCAGTAGACTTTGTCCGGATTGAAATGGCTGGGCATCCTGGCAGTGGACTTTGTCCGGATTGCAATGGCTGGGCATCCTGGCAGTGGACTTTGTCCGGATTGAAATGGCTTGGCATCCTGGCAGTGGACTTTGTCCGGATTGCAATGGCTGGGCATCCTGGCAGTGGACTTTGTCCGGATTGAAATGGCTGGGCATCCTGGCAGTGGACTTTGTCCGGATTGCAATGGCTGGGCATCCAGGCAGTGGACTTTGTCCGGATTGAAATGGCTGGGCATCCTGGCAGTAGACTTTGTCCGGATTGAAATGGCTTGACATCCTGGCAGTAGAGTTTGTCCGGATTGCGTCATTACAGTAGAGTTTGTCCGGATTGAAATGGCTAGGCGTCATTGCAGTAGAGTTTGTCCGGATTGAAATGGCCAGGCATCATTACAGTAGAGTTTGTCCGGATTGAAATGTCCAGGCGTCATTACAGTAGAGTTTGTCCGGATTGAAATGGCCAGGCGTCATTACAGTAGACTTTGTCCGGATTGAAATGGCCAGGCGTCATTACAGTAGACTTTGTCTGGATTGAAATGGCCAGGCGTCATTACATTAGGCTTTGTCCGGATTGAAATGGCCAGGCGTCATTACAGTAGGCTTTGTCCGGATTGAAATGGCCAGGTGTCATTACAGTAGGCTTTGTCCGGATTGAAATGGCCAGGCGTCATTACAGTAGGCTTTGTCCGGATTGAAATGGCCAGGCGTCATTACAGTAGGCTTTGTCCGGATTGAAATGGCCAGGCGTCATTACAGTAGAGTTTGTCCGGATTGAAATGGCTGGGCATCCTGGCAGTGGACTTTGTCCGGATTGAAATGGCTGGGCATCCTGGCAGTGGACTTTGTCCGGATTGCAATGGCTGGGCATCCTGGCAGTGGACTTTGTCCGGATTGAAATGGCTGGGCATCCTGGCAGTGGACTTTTTCCGGATTCAAATGGCTGGGCATCCTGGCAGTAGACTTTGTCCGGATTGAAATGGCTGGACATCCTGGCAGTAGAGTTTGTCCGGATTGCGTCATTACAGTAGAGTTTGTCCGGATTGAAATGGCTAGGCGTCATTGCAGTAGAGTTTGTCCGGACTGAAATGGCTGGGCATCCTGGCAGTGGACTTTGTCCGGATTGAAATGGCTGGGCATCCTGGCAGTGGACTTTGTCCGGATTGAAATGGCTGGGCATCCTGGCAGTGGACTTTGTCCGGATTGAAATGGCTGGGCATCCTGGCAGTGGACTTTGTCCGGATTGAAATGGCCAGGCGTCATTACAGTAGGCTTTGTCCGGATTGAAATGGCCAGGCGTCATTACAGTAGGCTTTGTCCGGATTGAAATGGCCAGGCGTCATTACAGTAGAGTTTGTCCGGATTGAAATGGCTGGGCATCCTGGCAGTGGACTTTGTCCGGATTGAAATGGCTGGGCATCCTGGCAGTGGACTTTGTCCGGATTGAAATGGCTGGGCATCCTGGCAGTGGACTTTTTCCGGATTCAAATGGCTGGGCATCCTGGCAGTAGACTTTGTCCGGATTGAAATGGCTGGACATCCTGGCAGTAGAGTTTGTCCGGATTGCGTCATTACAGTAGAGTTTGTCCGGATTGAAATGGCTAGGCGTCTTTGCAGTAGAGTTTGTCCGGACTGAAATGGCTGGGCATCCTGGCAGTGGACTTTGTCCGGATTGAAATGGCTGGGCATCCTGGCAGTGGACTTTGTCCGGATTGAAATGGCTGGGCATCCTGGCAGTGGACTTTGTCCGGATTGAAATGGCTGGGCATCCTGGCAGTGGACTTTGTCCGGATTGAAATGGCTGGGCATCCTGGCAGTAGACTTTGTCCGGATTGAAATGGCTGGACATCCTGGCAGTAGAGTTTGTCCGGATTGCGTCATTACAGTAGAGTTTGTCCGGATTGAAATGGCTAGGCGTCATTGCAGTAGAGTTTGTCCGGATTGAAATGGCCAGGCGTCATTACAGTAGAGTTTGTCCGGATTGAAATGGCCAGGCGTCATTACAGTAGAGTTTGTCCGGATTGAAATGGCCAGGCATAATTACAGTAGAGTTTGTCCGGATTGAAATGGCCAGGCGTCATTACAGTAGGCTTTGTCCGGATTGAAATGGCCAGGCGTCATTACAGTAGAGTTTGTCCGGATTGAAATGGCCAGGCGTCATTACAGTAGGCTTTGTCCGGATTGAAATGGCTGGGCATCCTGGCAGTGGACTTTGTCCGGATTGAAATGGCTGGACATCCTGGCAGTGGACT
>NW_027172051.1:55000-57500 GCF_036898095.1 Palaemon carinicauda | reverse complement strand
TACTGTCTGGCCAAAGGACACCATAGCTCTCTATGGTAGTATCTCAACGAGTGGCTGGTGCCCTGGCTAACCTACTATCTATCTATCTATCTATATATATATATATATATATATATATATATATATATATATATATATATATATATATATATATATATATATAACCTTTTCTGAGTGGGGATACCTTAACGTGGTGAAAGGGTTTGCGTATTTCCATGATTAGCAAAGCTGTACTAAGTTGGTGTGCTGAGTGATCATACTAAATCCTCTCTCTATCAAACCCTAGATATAACTAAAGACATGTCTGAAGCCTTTGCCCTGCAGTGGACTAGAAACAGCTGATTTTTGTTATTGTTTATATGTCATCGTCATCATCATCATCACTATCATTATCAGACATTACTAGTCCACTGCAGAACAAAGGCCTCAGACATGCCCTTCCACTAGTGCCTTTATGGTCTTCCTATGCGAATTTACACCCACACTTTTTTAGTTCGTCAAGCCATTGTCTTCTCTTCCTTCCTCTGCTTCTTTGGCAATCTTTAGGGACCCATTCTGTTATTCCCAATGTCCATCTACTATCTATCATTCTTATATGTTCTGTCCATGTCTATTTCTTTTTTTTTTTACATGATAGAATATCCTCTACTTTAGTTTGCTCTCTCATTTCCATGTTGCTCCTTTTTCTGTCTCCTAGTGTTATTCTCATCATTATTCTTTCCATAGTTTTTAAAGTTGTAGCTATCTTATGTTCTAATGTTTTAGTAAGACTCCAAGTTTCTAATATATAAGTTAATAATATATATATATATATATATATATATATATATATATATATATATATATATATATATATATATATATATATATATATAATTTTTCTATCACTGTGTGTACACCTATATCTACACATGTATATATGAAAATATGTATATACACATTTAAACATGTATACATGTACATATACATACATGTAGGATATATATCTATATATGTATACATATGTATATGAAATGCATATATACGTTATAATATATATTATTTGCATAGACATATATATATATATATATATATATATATATATATATATATATATATATATATATATACATATACATATATACATATATATGAATTTATATATATATATATATATATATATATATATATATATATATATATATATATATATATATATATATATATATATATATATATATATATATATGATATCAATCACGGTGCAGGAACTGTCTTTTTCCATTTTTACAATATAATAAAAGCATATAATCCCATTCATTGCACGTCTAACTGCCTTTGCGAGATAAAGATTCATTTTTCATGGAATTGAAATAGCCATGAGGGATTTTTTATTTTTATCTTAAATATATATTACAATGACGGCGGCCATTTCATGACTTTTTCGACTTCTTCAAGGAAAAATCCTTGTTAATTAAACTATTAAAGTAGCTGCCTATGCCATCTATTGGGTTACCAGGGAACTATTTGCTGTTGGTATTTATTTTTACTACACTAATTGGTAAAGAATGATTTTAGACATTAGAAATATACTTTGATATTAATTTTATTACTGATATTTATGCTTAATAAAAACATAATAGTTTATTTCTTAAATATATCATATCAGTTATGATAAAAGTAAGACACTCCGAGTCTAATAAACTTTAAATTCTAACTTAAACTGAAATGAACTAGCCTTTAAAGACGACATGGACAGAAACTACCAACAAATTACGATGTTTTATACCAAATTAGACAAATAATTAGACTTCATAATCTTCTATGGCAATAATTGAAAGACAAATTCTAACTCAATATAATGTTGGGATAGTTTTAAAGACTCGATTCATCTTATTTTCTGTGATTAAGTTTGTTTCAATGTGCCTTAGATTGGTCAGCAGTGGTGATGACGTCATAGGGGCAAAGGAAAAGATGAAATACGATCAGTTATTAATAATATTTTTCATATTAGAAGCTTCGGACATTTCTAATTTATTATATTTACATATATTATTATTATTATTATTATTATTATTATTATTATTATTATTATTATCATTATTATTTTTATCATTATTATTATTATTATTATTATTATTATTATTATTATTATTATTATTATTATTATTATTATTACAAGCTAGGCTATAAAACTAATAGCAAAAGCAAGATGTAATAAGCCCAAGGTCTCCAGAACGGCAAAATAAATACGTATATATAAACACATACACATACATATGTGTGTGTATATATATATATATATATATATATATATATATATGTATATATATATATATATATATATATATATATATATATATATATATACATATATATATATATATATATACCTTGCATAGATTTATATATATAAGGATATACATGCATATATATGTTCACATGTACATGAGTATGTGTATATGCATTTGCCTGCATCTCATACATATACATTGGCTTATTGTTATAGATTTATGTATAT
>NW_027172051.1:42500-52500 GCF_036898095.1 Palaemon carinicauda | reverse complement strand
ATATATATATATATATATATATATATATATATATATATATATATATATATATATAAACCTTAAATACAGTTAGCACTTAGGTTCCGACTTCTTTTAGAGACTCTAGGAGCATGATTGATAGCAATCTTGCTTTTCATTGGAAGAGACTAGAGTTCGATCCCAGTATGAGGTAGAGATCTCTATGCATATATATTTGTGCAATTTATGTAAATACATATAATTATATTTCTATATATTGTGTTTATATGTATACATTATATATACATTGATGTATATATATATACACACATATATATACTGTTCTTAAAATATTTTATTTTTCCTTGTTTTTTTTCCTCACTATGCTATTTTCCTTTTTGGTGCCCCCTGGGTTTATAGCATCCTGCTTTTTCAACTAGGGTTGTAGCTAAGCAAGTAATAATAATGATAATATATATATATATATATATATATATATATATATATATATATATATATATATATATATATATATATATATATTAACAGTGATAGTATATATTATTACTGCTACGAGTAGCAGTGGTAGTACACATTATTACGCTACTAGTAGCCACAGTATACACTTAATGCTAATAGTAACAATAGTTGTATATACTATTACTGCTACTAGTAGTAATATTAGTATATAAATTACTGCAACGAGTAGCAATAGTATTAACTATTGTTACTGCTACTAGTAGCAGTGACATATACAAACACTGCTACTAGTAGCAAGAGTATATACAGTACTAATGCTACTAGAAGCAGTAATAGTATATACTACTTTTGGTACTAGTAGCAGTAATAGTATATACTTCTATTGCTACTCGTAGTAATAATATATGTTATTGCTACTAGTATCAGTGATCTATATACTATTACTGCTACTAGCAGTGTGTATATATACTATTACTGCTACTATCAGTAAGTATATATAATTGCTACTAGTAGCAGAAATAGTATATAGTTTTACTGCTACTAGAAGCAGTATTAGTAAATATTATTACTGCTACTAGTAGCTAAAGTAGTATATACTATTACTGCTACTAGTTGTAGTAATGATATATACTATTACTGCTACTAGTAGTAGTAATATATGCTACTATTGCTACTAGTAGTAGTAAAATATATATACTATTATTGCTACTAGTAGCAATAGTAGTATACTACTATTGCTACTAGGAGTATATATGATTACTGCTACTTGTAGCAGTAATAGGATGTAGTATTGTTACTAGTAGTAGTATTATACTATTATACCTACTAGTAGCAGTATTAGTACATTATTACTGCTACTAGTAGCTTTAACAATGTACTATTATTGCTACTAGTAGCTTTAACAGTGTACTATTACTGTTACTATTAGCAATAATATATCCTTCTACTGCTACTAGTTAAAATAATTACATATCATTATTGCTACTAGTAGCAATATTATATACTATTAGTGCTAGTAGTAACAATAATAGTATATAGTATTATTGCTACTCGTAGTAATAATAGTATATAGTGTCACTGCTAGTAGCAATAGTAGTATATAATATTACCAGGTAGCAGTAATAATATATAGGCATACTATTGCCACTAGTAGCAGTTATAATATATGCTATTGCTACTAGTAGCAGTAATAGTATATACTATTGCTACTATTAACAGTAATAGTAATAGTACATACTATTGCTACTAGTAGCAGTAATAGGATATACTATTGCTACTAGTAGTAGTGATAGTATATACTATTACTGCTACTAGAAGCCGTAATAGTGTATAGTATTACTGCTATTAGAAACAGTAATAGATATTATTACTGCTACTAGTAGCAGTGATATATACTATAACTTCTACTAGTAGCATGACTAATATTGTTACTATAAGCATTATTTTATACTAACACTGCTACTAGTAGCAGTAATATTATAGTCACTGCTACTAGGAGCAGTAATATATACTAAAATTGCAACTAGTAGCAGTAATATATACTATAATTGCAACTAGTAGCAGTAGTAGTATATAATATCACTGCTACTAGAAGCAGTAATACTTTATAGCCTATATTGGTATTCCTACTAGTGGCAGTAATAGTATATACTGCTATTGCCACTAGTAGCATTAATAGTATATACTACTATTGCTATAAGAAACTAATAATATATACTACTATTGCTACCAAAAGCAGTAATAATAAATAATAGTATTGCTACTAGTATCCATAGTAGTATATATTATTACTGCTACTAGAGGCGGTAATAGTATATACTACTATTGATACTAGTAGTAATAATAGTTTATACTATTATTGCTACTAGTAGTGGTAATACTATATAGTATTACTGCTATTAGAAGCAGTAATATTATATGTTATTGCTACTAGTGGCAATAGTAGTATATACTATTACTGCTACTACTACTAGTGATAATATATACTATTACTGCTACTAGTAGTAGTATTAATAAATAAAATTTTTGCTAGTAGCAATAGTAGTATACTACTATTGCTACTAGCAAAATATATATCTATAATAATAATGATAATAATAATAATAAAGAATCCATTTTCATGGAATAGAAAAAGTAATGAATGATTTTTATTTTTATTTTAAATATATGTTACAATGACGGCGGCCATTTAATGACATTTTTGTCTTTCTTCAACGAAAAATCCTTTTTAATTAGACTAGAAAGGAGATGCCTATGCCATCTATTGGGGAATTATTTGCTGTTGAATCCTTTCTCTGCTACACTAATTGGTAAAGAATGTTTTTAGATAATAGAAATATACTTTGATATCAATTATAATACTTATTATTGTGATTAATAACTATATATTAGTTTATTTCATAGATATATCATATCAGTTATGATAAAAGTAAAACACTCCGAGTCTTATAAACTTTAATTTTAACTTAAACCAAAATGAACTATGCCCTTGTAGACGACATGGACAGAAACTACCAACAAAATACGATGTTTTATACTAAATTAGACAAATAATTAGACTTCATAATCTTCTATTGCAACAAAGGAAAGATAAATTCTATTGAAATCTAATACTTTGGACAGTTATAAAGACTCGATTCATCTTATTTTCTGTGATTAAGTTTATTTTGAGGTGTCTTAGATTGATAGTCAGCAGTGGTGATGACGTCACAAGAGCGAAAGAAAAGACGATAAAGATTCAGTTAATAAAAAAAATTTCATATTAGAAGCTTCAGACATTTTTAATTTACTATACTTTTACTATTATTATCACTGTTATTATTATTATTATTATTATTATTATTATTATTATTATTATTATTATTATTATTATTATGATTATTATAATTATTATTAATATTATTATCATTATTGTTATTATCATTACAAGCTAGGCTATAACCCTAGTTAGAGAGGCAGGGTGCTATGAGCCCTAGGTCTCCAACAAGGAAATTATATATATATATATATATATATATATATATATATATATATATATATATATATATATATATATATATATGCATTTATGTATTTACCTTTATCTAAAACTATGGCTGCCCTAGATGTGTTAATTAAATATAACTCCTTTTCTACGGTTCTAATTATTTATTTTTTCATAGCACTGCAGTTTGCCAGCAACTGCACGTTTCCCGTTTTTAGAGAAGATATGTAAATTCATCAGTATATGGATAATCTCTTACTTTAAAAGAGTATATATAGACATTTGTTAACGTACAAAGTCCAGGGTCGTTCCATGGTTCGGTGATAATTTCTTGTCGTATTCACTTCGTGAGGTTAGGTTGCAACGCCTACCAGGCTACAGTGTTATATCTGCTCATCATTAGCCTTGGAGAGTAATTGATAAATGAGGGTTTCATGCCTCTACACATATGAATCTTGGTTGGTCTTATTCTTGCTGTTGATTTTTCAATGGCTGTCAATGCCCTTATGGAGAAGGTACAGTAGTTGCTTTGCCGGTCAGCCGAGTGCGGTTCTACATTATTAGTTGGTGCATGATTCCCAGTAAGAGGATTCTGATTGCTGATTGGCCATGGTGCTTCCTGGCAGATGGTCCATTCCAGGCTAGCTCCTTGGTGCTGTCATCATGGCTAGTCATGGGTGGGGAGTGTTTGTTGGCCTGGCTGTTTTTTGGTATTTAGGTTGGAGAAACATTTCTTCCATGATATTGAGGATAAGTTTCTTCTGAACTAGCAGGACAGGACCTCTGGAATTTTAGGTCTCCTGCTGTCAAGGGCACTGACATTAATACCCGCATTTTTCATGGCTATTTATCACAAAAGGGACCTATTGGGAGTTTTGTCAATTTTCCGTAAGGGGATCTTACTATCTTGGATAGGAAAAAGGTGTTTAGAGAGCCTCATTGCTGTCAATCTGATGTGGCAGCTACATCGGAATGACCATGCGTCTTTCTAAATACCTGTCCTGTCATGTACAGCAAGGGAGCTCTGTATTCTCTTGTACGAGGAGCATGTTAATTGAGATGTCTTTAACGGGTATATCATCTTGTTGCTAATTATGGTGCATTATGCCTTTGCAGTAGATGTTTCCTTTGGTGAGCTGGTCATGTCGTACTGTTCCTCCCCATACCAGGTATCGAGGGCTTTGTTGATTTCTCGATAACTCTGTCTATTAGGATACCCGTAGTTCACAGGGACTTGTGTTATATGATCCAGTTCCTCCTGGGTAGCCCTCCAGTAGGAGCAATGCGAGAGGGCCCTCTTCATGAATCCCTGGATTGTGGAGGCCTTCTGTCAGGCAGGGCATTCACTGTCACCTTAGAGAAAAAGTCCTAAGTTTGTCTGTTAGCTCATCAGCACTGCCCGAGACAGCAGGAGATTTAGAATTCTGAAGGCCCTGCTATTCCAGCAGGAATTACCTATCTTCAGCACCTTGCAGGGAACTGTTTCTCCTACTTGGCTGCTGAAGAAGTGCTGGTCTTCCATCTGCTATTCGACATATTAAAAAAGACCGAGGAACTTCCTTGGAACGGAGTTTCTCCCAGTGAGGACAATGGCCAATCAGCGATCATATTCCTCTAACTGTAAATATCACACATATAACCCAGCACTTGGCTTAGAGTTAGAGCACACGTCCCGGTATAGCTACTAACTTCGGCCTCGCAGTAAGGCCAGCCAATGAAAATAAATGGCATAGTCTTCAACCAAAAGCGCATAAAAGAGGGTCACCTGATTATACAGTATATATATATATATATATATATATATATATATATATATATATATATATATATATATATATATATATATATATACATATTCATGTATATATATACTTATATATATAGATATATATATATCTATATATATATATATATATATATATATATATATATATATATATATATATATATATATATATATATATAAAATCAGGTGACCCTCTTTTATGCACTTTTGATTGAAGACTATGGCATATATATATATATATATATATATATATATATATATATATATATATATATATATATATATATATATATATGTATATATATACAGTGTATATATATATATACATATATATATATATATACATATATATTATAAGTTACATATTGCCAGTCGTCTCTATCTTGAGCTTTTAAATCAATACTTCTCCATTCATCATCTGCTTCCTGCTTCATATTTCTCAGCCATGTAGGCCTTGGTCTTCCACATTTCTAGTGCCTTGTGGTGCCCAGCTGAACATTTGGTGAACTAATCTCTCCTGGGGAGTTGGAAGAGCATGCCCAAACAATCTCCATCTACCCCTCATCATGATCCCAACCTCATATGGCAGTCGAGTAATCTCTCTTATAGTTTCATTTGTAATCCTGTCCTACCATATATCCCAGGTCTTTGTTCTCAAATCTACAAAATCTGTTGCAGATTGTCTCATTGTCATACCAGGACTCATATCCATAGAGTAACAACTATCTCACTAAAGTGATATATAGTCTGATTTTATATGTAATTTCAGGCGATTTGATTTCCGAATTTTACATGACTCAGCCATTATCTGGTTTGCTTTTATCAATCTTTCACTCATTTCTAATTCTAAAGACCCTGTATTGGATAGCATAGTTCTTAATTACTTAAATGATTCTACCCTATTAATCCTCTCCTGTTCCAATGAAATGTCACTTTCCATTGCATACTTCGTTCTCATACACACACACACACACACACACACACACACACATATATATATATATATATATATATATATATATATATATATATATATATATATATATATTATACATGCAATTAGCACTTAGACGAAATAGGTCTAGTTGAGAATTTTTTAATCCATGAATACATACTTACATAGTATATACAGTGTATATATATGCAGATGTATATTTTGTCATTATTATTATTGTTATTATTATTAATATCATCATTATTATTATTATTTCTATTATTATGCAGATGTATATTTTGTCATTATTATTATTGTTATTATTATTAGTATCATCATTATCATTATTATTTCTATTATTATCACGATGGACAGTAAACTGCATAAATTAACTGCAGCAATTCAACCTTAAGTTTTTTGTTTATTTGCAGTAAAATGCACTCATCTACTTAAACATCCTCATCTCCATTACATTCTTTAGTGGTATTGATTCCAATCCATATGTCATTGCTGGTCTGACAGCTTGCTTGTGCATTCACTCCTTTGTTATGGGCACTTTTCTATCTTATGACACCAGACACCTTCCTCCTGGTGTTCCAGACACATGTGAGTCAAGATGTTAATTTCCTTCTCCATGTCCCCAACCTTGCCCATTGCGGAGCCAATATATTTGAATTCATGAGTCCTGCTGATGTTTCCTCCACCTAATTTGATTGTGGTTTGCAGGTTGCCATTCAATTTGGTTTTCATATATTCAGTCATCTTCCTGTTTATCCTTAACCCTCTAGTCTCCAAGGTATATCTCCATCTTTCCAGCTTCCTTTCCAGATTTTCCCTATGCTTGTCTAACAAGACTATGTCATCTGCTTAAAGCAGACACCATACTGGTTCCTTTAGGATATCCTCTATCAACACATCTAAGACAATATTAAATAAATATTGTAGCCCAACCTCAACTTTAAAAGTTTTGGTCCTTCCAACTGTAGATCTGATGCTGGTCTTTACATTTCTACTGCATGGTATGGTACACTGTCACATGCCTTCTCAAGGTTCATAAAGGCTATCTGCAAGGTCTTTTGCTTCTCCATATACTTTTCATAGCTTTGTCTTGCAGAAAAAATTACCTTCTCAGTACTAAGTCACTTCATGAATCCTAGTGTCTGTCTACTGATGAAAATTTGACGTCAGCTTCCATCCATAATTCTTTCAAATACCTTTATTTTTTGTGACATGAGGTTGATTACCAAGTGGGTTTCACAACACTGACTGTCAAATTTTCCTTCAATATTGTCATTAACATACTTTCTCTCTCTTTAATTCAGACCAAAAGCAATCCTTCTCTTCGTCTTAGCAGATTATTTGGGGGTACACAAGCACTAAAGATGCCAACAGTGCAATTTCTAACCATCAGACTTATCCAGATGATTTTATCATTTCTCCTATTGATTTCAAACACTTCCTTTTTCCTTTCAATTTACAGAATTATTCCAACACCATCCCTTCCTTCTGTATTATCTCCACTATAGACTAGCTTATACCCGTCCCCCAGTTCCATATCTTTGTCACCATTCCATCTTGTCTCCTGGACACAGATGATATTTACTCCCCTTGTTTTTATTAGATCAGCTGTTGCCTCTTCCCTTCCTGTCATTGTACCAACATTTATTGTTCTCACTCTCAGCTCTCAAGCTCCCATCTTCTGCCACTCCCTCAGGATGCAGTGGTCCTTGCATGTCCACAGAGTTAGGGTGATGCATCTGTGGGTCAGTTCTGGCCGACAAGTTAGCATTATTCTAATTTTTTTTTTTTTTTTTTTTTTTTTTTTTTTTTTTTAAGACTTTTTTCCATAATAGTTTTTGCAGGAGATTCTACAGACGGATGTCCTTCCTGACTCCAACCCTCATCTCCCATTCATTCAGGCTTGGGACTGCCTCTTGAGTTGGGCTGGTTTGTCCTTCCCCTAAGGTCTAGTTTATAATTGTATACTTTTATATACATAGATATGTATATGATTATACATATATGTATTTATATACATGATTTTATACATATCCATATATGTATTATGTGTATATACATGTGTATATATGTATATATATATATATATACATATATTACACACACATATGTATATATATATACATGTATACATATATAAAATATATATATATATATACTTATATTACACACACACATATATATATATATATATGTATATATATATATTTATATATATATATATATATATATATATATATATATATATATATATATATATATATGTTTATATACCTATATGTATATGCATATTTACATAAATGTATTACATATATATATATATATATATATATATATATATATATATATATATATATATACATATACAATTATATATATGTATGTAGACTATATAAATGTAAATACATATATAAGTCTCCAAGTTTCTGATGCATAAATTAATACTGGTAAGACCAACTGATTAGATACTTTTCATTTTAGAGAAAGGGGCATTTTACTGTTCATTATATCGTTTTCTTGAACAAAAGTTCTCCTTTCCATGCTTATTTTTCTTTTAATTTCAGTCTTATGTAATAGGGAAACACTTTCTGTTAGTCCCAAGTGCGTATATTCATTAACAAGTTCGTTCATAAACTTTATTTGTTGTGTGTCTGCATTTTCATTGGAAATTATCTTAGTTTTACTTATATTCCTTTTCAGTCCTACATTTTTGCTTTCTCTATTCAAATCTCCTATCATCTTATGCCCCTCATGATCCACTAAATAGAACTATAACATCTGCAAATCTTAAGTTATTGAGTTAATCCTCATTTAGTTTTATTACCTACATTTTCCCACGGTATATTCTTATAAGCTTCCTCTAGGCATGCTGTGAATAATTTAAGAGAGATGGGGTCTCCCTGTGTAACTCATTTCACAATGGGAATTTTCTCACTATCTTTATGTAGGTTTAGGATCGCCGAACTTCTGATAAAAGGTCTTTTGTTATAAGTATGTTGTTTATTGATTATTTCATCCATTACACTGAAAAGTATTTTTCATAATTTTTATGACATGTTTCTCTGTATGCTTACATAACCCTATAGCAACTTTCGAATCATTGTTACTATATTTTATATCTTGAGTTTTTTTTAAAGTAAATTCAATTTTATAAAGTTTCATTTCTTTTATTTTCAGGTGAGTTCATTACCGTATGTTGTTGCTTAATTAACGATGGTGGAAGAAGGTAAGGTTATCTTTGTCTCTTATTTGAACTAGATTCAAATTTAGTCCTGGAACCTTTGTTTCTGATTTGTGCTTGTATAAAGACTTTAGCTTGACCTTGCTTGGTATATAGCTCTTGGGAATGCTGATCATATGCTCTATTCTTAGCAATTGCTACCTTTATCTTTGCTAATATATATATATATATATATATATATATATATATATATATATATATATATATATATATATATATATATATATATATATATGTATGTATATATACATATACATATATATATATTTCCTTATGACCTATCCAGTCTTCCATTTTTGGTTTTTATCCACCTTCTTTTTACTTCTCTCTTTTCTTTTGGTTTATCTTTTAACACTTTCCTTATTTTAGAACATCTTGCCACTAATCTAAACCAATATTTCTGTAACTTTCTCAGTATTATTTCCATCCATCAGTCCCATCATTCATCAACATCTCCAATTACATATGGTATTTCTTCTAAATGTCTCTTTGAACTGTCTGCATAGTTCAATATCCCTTACCGTGAACCATTCAACCCTTTTCAGCCCTTGCATTTTCCTCATCCATATTTCTTTAATTGACATAACCAAATCCATGACT
>NW_027172051.1:37500-40000 GCF_036898095.1 Palaemon carinicauda | reverse complement strand
GTGGTAGTCCATGGTACAGAATATATGGCACTACCCAAGACTAGAGAATAATGGTTTGATTTTAGAGTGGCCTTCTCCTAGAAGAGCTGCTTACCATAGCTAATGTGTCTCTTCTACTCTTAACAAGAGGAAAGTATCCATTGAAATAAAGTGCAGTAGTTAACCCTTTTTGTGAAGAAGAATTGTTTTCTAATCTTAGTGTTGTCAGGTGTATGAGGACAGAGGAGAATATGTAAAGAATGTGGCAGACTATTCGGTGTGTGTGTATGTATGCAAAGGGAAAATGAACCGTTACCAGAGAGAAGGATCCAGTGTAGTACTGCCTGGCTAGTCAAAGGACCCCATAACTCTCTAGTGGTAGTATATCAACGGGTGCCTGGTGCTGTGGCCAACCTGCTACCTCTCATATCATATCCAATGTACTGTTTCTATCTGGTCTAAGGTCATCACCTCCTTCTTGTTCCATCCACCTGCACGTCCATCACTTCTCTTTCCACACATTGCTCCTCTCTTCTCATGAGGTGAGCATTCCATCTTAACCTTGCCTCTTGCACTTACATTGATGCCTCAAGGACCTTTCTGTACCCCTGATACAGTGTATGTTCCTTTCTAACACTGTCCATTCTGTTTCTCCCCTAATCAACCAAAGCATCCTCATCCCAGTTGTGTCCATCTTTCTTTCTTTTTATTTTAGTGGTATTGCTTCGAATCCATAAGTCATTAGTGCTCTGACACCTGTTTTGTGCATTCAGTCCTTAGTTATGAGAACATTTCTATCACATATGATCCCAGACATGTTCCTATTGGTGTTTAAAACACACTGAATACGTTTGTTAATTTCCTTTTCCATGTCCCCCGCATTGTCCATCGCCAAGCCGAGGTATTTGAAATCAAGGGCCCTTTTGATATTTCCTCCTAGTTTGATTGTGGTTTGCTGGTTGCCATCCATTTTCAGTGATAAGAAAATAAAAATAAACTACAGAAGGAATGAACAGTTCAATAAGAATATTTAAAAGATGGCAACAAGATTAATATATATCTTTCGTATATAAAATATAACAACTTCAAAAAAACAAAAAACAAGAGGAAGTGAAATAAGATCGAAATGTACCCGAATGTACCCTCAAGCAAGAGAACTCTATGCCAAAACAGCTGGTATATTTGGGAAGCTTTTGTCGTGGTATACTTAACTAAAACAATCTACTGTTAACGAATAATATTCAGGAGTAAAATATGCTATTTCTGATGAGTTTTCCAATTGTACCATACCATTAAGTCTTCATCCTCATCATCATCATCTCCTCTTTGACCAATCTATTTCACAAGCGTCCGCATAGGAAGTGCTGGAGTAAATACCAAGAGTCTGAACACCGTTTAGTTAATGATAATCTGCAAATGTTTTTGTGGGTGTGACTGGTCGCGTGAGAGAGAAGGAACGCAGTAGGTCCACGAACAGGAAACGTGGCTGACAGTTAATGACGGATGTGACAGGGAGAATTGATTTAGGAGGGCGAAAAAGCATCAAGTTAGGCACTAAAATATCTCGGTATGATTAGGTTGGTTAGGGAAGGGAAGCGTTGTTGTTTATTGTGGTTTAGTTATCATCCATAATCCCTTAGTAGGCAATACCCCCCATCTCGAAGCCCCCCAGCTTGGATACATAACTACCCCCCCCCCCCTCCCCTTCTCCCCACCACCAAGAGACGTTGCGATTCTAGTCTTTATTCGCCAGTATGTAAGAGCTGTTTTAGCATATTTTTATGTCGGAGACCATTATGAAATCACAGGCAATATTCTGTAGAAGACATAGCTGTGTATATCGAATTACATCACAAGAAATCTAAGTGTTACTAAATTCTCTTCATTATATAATAATTACCAGGAATTTTCTTGATCCATACAGATGTACCCCCTAGTTTGTTATGAATTTCCGAATCCCTAGATAATTTACGTGAATTGCACATATCTTATATATGTATATATATGCATATGTATATGTATATATATGTATGTGTATATATATATATATATATATATATATATATATATATATATATATACACATACATATATATATATATATATATATATATATATATATATATATATATATATATATGTATGTATATTGTATATGTACATACATATATATATGAATATATATATATATATATATATATATATATATATATATATGTATATTGTATATATACATACATACATATATATATATATATATATATATATATATATATATATATATATATATATATATATATATATATATATATTATATATATATACATACATACATACATATATACTCATATATATACATATATACACATATACATACATATATATACATGTATATATATATATATATATATATATATATATATATATATATATATATATATATATATATATATATATATATATATATATATTTATAATTATGCCACAGAAGGGTATTCAATAAGAAAAATTCCAGCTATGT
>NW_027172051.1:15000-32500 GCF_036898095.1 Palaemon carinicauda | reverse complement strand
CAGATCCGAGAGTGTTTTGAAGACTTCTTCTTCTTCTTCTTCTTCTTCTTCTTATTCCTAGCGAAGCTTTTACTGTCTTTGCAGAGAGACGGAGGATCTTTCAGAGCCTTGTCAGGGATGCATTCAGCATTTCTACGGATGAGTTTCATCTTGGAATCATCCGGATCTGAGAGTGCTTTGAAGCCTATTTCAGATCATGAAGTCTTTTGTGGAATTCTGATGACAGAGTTGAAGAAATTCAAAATAAGGGTAACTGAATGCACACTCTATACCGTTAAGAATGGCGATTACAAGTTACAATGTGTTTTTATTAAGTGTGTGGCCGAGAGAAATCTCGGAGAATATTTATTATATCTTTGGCGTCACCTCTATCAATACGATGACCGCTCTAGGTCCTAGAGCTTACGAGCAAAACATACGACGCTTAATGAGTTATATAATAGGGAACCTGCACAGCGAAGAGTAAATAAAGGAGAAAATAGTTGGAGATTTTAATGGCTATGAATACACCCAATGTCGGTGTGAAGAGAGAAACGACAAAGTTGAAGTAAGGAGAAAGGAGGAGGAGAAGAAGACACACAAAATAATGAAAAAAGTCAGAGGCAAGAGGAGGAAAAGAAGATGATTACCCTCAATCGTGAAGAAGAACTAGACAAGGAAATAGAAGAATTGAAGAGAGAAAAGATGCGTTTAAAGGACTGTATAAGGAGACTTCAAACCAGGTCGTCAAAAAAAATATAGAGAATAAAAAGAAAATCGAAAGACTTGAAAAGGAGCTTCTACATCATAATAATCAGAAAGAGAAGGAGAATGTAAGGGAGGAGAAGGAGAAAAAGAAGGAGGCTGGAAAGGAGAAGCGGGAAAAGGAAACTGAAAAGAAGGAGAAGGAGAAGAAAAGGGAGGAGAAGGAGAAAAAGAAGGAGGCTGGAAAGGAGATGCAGGAGAAGGAAACTGAAAAGAAGGAGAAGGAGAAGAAAAGGGAGGAGAAGGAGAAAAAGAAGGAGGCTGGAAAGGAGATGCAGGAGAAGGAAACTGAAAAGAAGGAGAAGGAGAAGAAGAAGAAACATAATGAAGAAAATCAGAGGCAAGAGCAGGAAAAGAAGATGATTACCCTCAATCGTGAAGAAGAACTAGACAAGGAAATAGAAGAATTGAAGAGAGAAAAGATGCGTTTATAGGACTGTATAAGGAGACTTAAAAACCAGGTCGTCAAAAGAAATATAGAGAATAAAAAGAAAATCGAAAGACTTGAAAAGGAGCTTCTACGAAAACAAGAAATCAACGCTAGTTTGATGTGATTTTATGGAAAGAAGGAAAATAAGATAACCAAGAATAGCAAGGATTAGAAGGAGAAGAAGAATGGAAAGGAGGAGAAAAAGAAAAAACAGAATACGAAGAATCGAAAAAAGAAGAAGAATGGAAAGGAGGAAAAACAGAATACCAAGAATCAGAGGAATAAGGGGGAGAAGGGGAAAAGAAAAAAAAAAGAAAAATTAAACAAGGAGAAGGAAGATAATAGAAAAAGGGAGAGGCTAAAAA
This sequence comes from Palaemon carinicauda, assembly GCF_036898095.1. Taxonomy (NCBI): domain Eukaryota; kingdom Metazoa; phylum Arthropoda; class Malacostraca; order Decapoda; family Palaemonidae; genus Palaemon; species Palaemon carinicauda. Next base: position 30,961 of record NW_027172051.1, on the reverse strand, counting down.
AGGATAGACAACAATTGACGGAAAAGGTAAGCAATTCGGAGAGTATTGACAGAACATCAAAAATCTCTCCAGAAAAGATCAGTAGAACTCGGGAAGGAGAAAGAAATTATTTTGTTACAGACGTTGGTAAAGAATAACTTCCTTAGGAGTTAAAGCTTAAGTTTATTAGAATGAGAGAGAGAGAGAGAGAGAGAGAGAGAGAGAGAGAGAGAGAGAGAGAGAGATTATGACGCATTTGGTTAGAGACCTAGAACAAGGGGGAAGGGGATGGAGGTTGGGGGGGAATGTTGATGTAGCCTGGGTGGACTCGCAGGGGAGAAGGTAGGAGAGGGGTGGGGCGGGGGGGAGTTGGTTGCCAGTAGCTAAAAATAGATTCTGAAAGATGGCGAAGGCAAAAACGAAAGGGAATAAGATCCAGAGGAATAATAGATATAATGGCATGAAAATGACTAGATGGTGTTAGTTGTGATAAGAATATTTTAGATATATGAACTAAGAGTGTCTGAGGAGGTATAGAAGGAATTCGTGATAAATATAGAGGATACGACAGGGGCCAGGAAATTGACATAAAGATTAATGAAGTAAGGGAACGCTACGGAGACGAAGAAAGAAAGGAGTTATTCTATGGTTATTAAATCTATTAAATAAATCTTAAGAGATTCTGTGCTTCTTTCAAGAAGTTTTGTTCGTTGTTCTGTTATAAGATAAATAGGAGATTGTGGTTAGAGGTTACGAAATATTAGAAATATTCACTTTATTATTATTATTATTATTATTATTATTATTATTATTATTATTATTAGCTAAACCATGACCCTAATTGGGAAAGCAGTATGCAGGAACAATAAATTATTCGATCCAGTAGCAGGCATCTATTATTTGAGGAACTGCAGGTCATGGCAGAGAAAAACAATATCTTGGAATTGTCCAGTTTAAGGTTTAAAGGCCTCTCATGAAGGGCAGAAGCAAGGAACGGTGACATTGCCCTAGAGACAAACCATAATCACATGATCAGCGCCCAAGCCCCCTCACCTCCCAAGCTAGGGCCAGGGAGGAACAGGTAATGGCTGCTGATGACTCAGCTGATAGACCTATAACCTTCCCCAAACCCTCCATCCTTAGCTCACAACGATGGTAAGGTTGCAGCGACCAAAGGAACTATCGAATCCCTGGTGATCACCAGGCAGAGACGTTACCAATAAGGCCACAACAACATAATCAAGTTTCACTGGATAATGCAAAAATGTTTTATGTTCCGAGATTGCTCTAAAATTTTTCTTAGTAATTTCAATCTCAAACACAAGATACTTTCTTCTTGGTTAGGGTAAAAGAGACTCGTTACTTATGGTAAACAGCTCCTCTAGGAAAGGACACGCCAAAATCAAACCATTGTTGTATTGGGTAGTGCCATAGCCTCTGTCTTGGCTTTGAGTTCTCTTGCTTGAGGGTACACTCTGTCACTATCTTGTTTCTCTTCCTCTTGTTATTTTTTTTTTTTTTTTTTAGTTTTTATAGTTTATATATGTCAGATCTAATTTATTGTTGTTACTCTTCTTAAAATGTTTTATTTTGATTGTTACTTTTCTTGTAGTTTCTTTTATTTCCTTGTTTCGCTTCCTCACTGGGCTATGTTTCCCTTGTGGCATCTTGCTTTTCGATTAGGGTTATAGCTTAGCTTGTAATTATAATTATAATGATATTAATGAAATATTAATCTGATAATAACAATAGAAAACATCATTCCTCTGTCCTACCTTTCTGACAAGGAAATGGAAATAATTACAACTGATTCTAACAGACTTTCTTCTGCTAAAATATCCCGGGACTATGCTTTCCAAAGTGAATATAAATGCAAGGTAAATGCAAAGAGGGTCACATGAATTAGGGCCCAAAGAAATACCCAACGTAAGACATAAACACTAACAAACTCATAAATGTGAACTGGTTGGCCAAAAACCTTCCCAAAATGAAAAATCATGGTAAATTCTCTCTCTCTCTCTCTCTCTCTCTCTCTCTCTCTCTCTCTCTCTCTCTCTCTCTCTCTCTCTAAAAAGAGAGTAATTCAAAACACATGTCAACACCAAATAATAAATGGAGGAACTTTAACACAGGTCTCCTTTCATCATGAAAACTATCTGGATATTTCAGTTGTTTGTAGGATTCTGATTTCGATTTTTTGATGTAACTCGGAATTGCCTTTATATATTAATATATATATATATATATATATGTATATATATATATATTCTTTTTCATACATCTTAGTTTCCTATAAATTATGGAAAAGAAACAATAGTTATGATAGGGTAGGTAGGAAATATATATTTATATATTCATATATTATATATATATATATATATATATATATATATATATATATACATGTATATATATGTATATATATATATATGTATATATATATGTATATATATATATATATATATATATATATATGTATATATATATATATATATATAAACTGATAAGTTTAATTACAGCAAAATAAAATTACATGAAACATACATTAAACCCACATAATAATGTATAAACTCGACCTATCTCCTTCGATATTACATGCAAAGTTGATATCCCATTGCATGAATCATAGCGTATTTGAAAAGGCAAAAGTTGGCCAGTATTCTAAATAAGACCATGAAAAGTATTTCGGGGATTTCGGGCTAATTTCACTGAAGATTTATTAACACGTGTTTATGAAATAAAATTAATTGACTATATATTGTAACAAAAAGGAATATTCATATGGTAATTACTTCGTTTATTATGCTTGAGGGTACATTCAGATACAGTATTCTATCTGTTTTCTTATTTCCCTTCCTTACTGGGCTATTTTCCCTGTTACTTACTTTACATTGATGGCTGCTTTTCCGGTCCCCTACAGCAGGGGAACCCTACTCTCTACAGGACTTCCACTGTCGTTTTACCTTGTTCGTTCACAGTATTTATCTTTTCAAGTCACACATTGTTCATATACTGTTAAATCGTCACTGTCAAAAGACTCATGAAATAAGAAAGTCTTCAGTTTCCTCAAGAAAGCCTTAATGTCTTCAATCATTCGAATGTTTCGTGGGAGCTTATTATATAGTCTCGGGACCGCATATATAAAGGCTCTGGAGCCTAAAGTAGACATAAATCTAGGCTCCAACAGTTTGAAGCCATCTGTAACTATTCCCGTGTCGACACGATTTGTTGGCTGCGCAATATGTAGCAATTCTCTTAAGTATTTTGGACGACCAGTTCTGATAACTTGGTGGGTTATTGTACATATTTTAAATTCAATTCTCGCTTTAATCGGCAGCCAGTGTAAATCAATTAGTATAGGGGTGATCCTTTCTCTAGGTGGGACACCTTTTATCAGTCACCCCTATGTTTATAGTATCCTGCTTTCCCAATTACGGCTGTAGCTTAACTTATAATCATAATAATAATAATAATGATAATAATAATAATAATTATAATCATCATCATCATCATAATAATAATAATAATAGTTATTATTATTATTATTATTATTATGCTTGAGAGAGAGAGAGAGAGAGAGAGAGAGAGAGAGAGAGAGAGAGAGAGAGAGAGAGAGAGAGAGAGAGAGAGAGAGAGAGAAAAAAAAATTCATCTACCATCTCAACAGTATAGTGCAATGCTGCAACTCTACATAGCTGTCAAGTCTCCTCTCAACTGTGGAAGCTCACCAAGCTTGCAATAACTCCGCCTTGCCCATTGCAATGTTCTTCCCTTCGCTCCTATTTCTCATGAATGCTGGAATATTCATTTAGAAGTATTTCATAATAGCAAACCCTTATCTAAGCTATAAATATGGCGAACTATAGATTAACACTTATTAGATTTATTTAGTGTTTAAAGATATCTAAAAAATGGCGACCGTGTAACCTAAGATGCAAGAGGCAGATCAAGTCTCAATGTGTCCTCCCTCAACATCCTAAATGATTCAATACGAACTCTGATTGGTCGAGAATTTCCTGTGCTAGTGCACCAATGCCAGCTCACAGTGCCATCCTCCGCTAACAGATATGGTAACGTGATTTTAACCCATAAACCATAAATTGATGGAGAATTTTTAGTCATAAATATTACTGTTTTGTATATAATTTTTGGGAAAATATGTTGATAATACACAATTTACATCTAATTTAATTTGTTGTCTAATTTCAACTAATGATAAGGAAGCAAAATATCGTAATCTATATTGTAGATTATGATTTGCAATCCTATCTCTTCTGGTCCGAGGAGAGAGAGAGAGAGAGAGAGAGAGAGAGAGAGAGAGAGAGAGAGAGAGAGAGAGAGAGAGAGAGCTAGGGGCCTTGTTTCCTAATCCATGCAAATTGGTGCAATTGAATCCATTGCACAGAGTAAAGACACTGCAGTACAGTATTCTAGGGTGAAAGAAAACAGTCAATATAATTTCATAATCAGTGTTAAATGCCTTCAGCCCTTAATGTGAAGGATTATAGCGATGTATATTTGCATATTTTCTCAAGTTGTCTTATGGCAATTTTCTTTCCTGGCCAATCCTATATTAGTCTTATACCATGGTCTTTCACTTTCTTGGGTTAGAGTTCTCTTGCTTGAGGGTACACTCGGGCACACTGTTCTATCTAGTTTATCTTCTTGTTTTGTTGAAGTTTTTATTGTTTATATAGGAAATATTTATTTTAATGTTGTTACTATTCTTAAAATATTTTATTTTTCCTTGTTTTCTTTCCTCACTGGGCTATTTTCCCTGCTTTTCCAACTAGGGTTGTAGCTTAGCATTTAATAATAATATTTCAGTGTGTGGTTTATTACGATTTGTTTCAGTTTTTTAATATTCTATTTGAGCTACTATTGTTATAGTCAGGTTCATCATCATCAGCTGTTACTATTCCACTGCAGAACAAAGGGCTCAGACATGTCCTTCCACTGGCGACTGATTATGGTCTTTTTGTGCCTGTCCACGCCCGCAAAATTCATTAGTTCGTCGATCCATCGTCTTCTCTTCCTTCCTCAGCTTCTTTTACAATCTCTACGGACCCAATCTGTTATTCTTCATGTGCATCTGTTGTCTGTCATTCTCATTACATGTCCTCCCCATGTCCGTTTCTTTTCCTTACATGTTGTTAGAATATCCTCTACTTTAGTTGGCTCTCGTATCCATGTGTATCTTTCTCTGTCTCTTAGTGTTATTCCCATCATTATTCTTTCCATAGTACTATGATTTGTTACTAGGTAATGTTCTAAGGCTTTAGTAAGGCTCCAAGTTTCTGAGGCATAAGTTAATACTGGTAGGACCAGCTCATTAAATACTTTCTTTTTAAAGAAAGTAGCGTTTCGTGCTTCATAGTCTCGTATTGTTAACCAAAAGCTTTCCATCCCATATATATATATATATATATATATATATATATATATATATATATATATATATTTACTTTTTTTATGAAGTTGTATGTGTATATATCAAGTTAGGGATTTCTTTGTGACCGTCTTTCAGTTTTGTTGCATTTATATTCAGTTTGGAAATCACAGTCCCGGGATATTTTATCAGAAGACATGTTTTTAAAAATTAGTTTAGAGTTATTTCCACTTCCTGTTGAGAGTGGTAGGGATAAGGTTTTCAATATTTGTCAGGTTACTATTTTATTAGTATCTTGTGTTTGTGCCAGAAATGATTAAGATTTCTTGCATTATCAAGTGAACCTTGGCTGACAACTGGACAATGCCAAGATAATGTGAGGTGTTCTTATGCATTTTCACTCCATTTGAATGGCAAATTCCTTTCTGCTAAAATATGCACTTCCTCCAATAATTGCTTCCTGCTTCTAGATCGAATCATTTACTTTTTCCTCACAAATGGATCCATTTTCTGAAGGAAATCTTTGCTGTAATTCATAGTAACCTGGCATAAATCGTATACTTCTTTTTCTCATTTTTTTTTCATTTCACATGCATAGCTAGAATTGTATGAGTATAAGTTCAATATTAAAGACAATTTGTCCCTGTACTTCCTGTGTTTATATTATAAAGGATGCAGCGGCCAAAGACATGCAAAGTAAATTTTCAAGGATTTCTACACTTTCCTCATTTGGGAAACGTTTCCTTAACTGCTAATTATTTTTTTTTTGGAAATATGTGTTCAATTTATATCAATTGGGATTAATTCTACAGCAATTATAAGTGTTTAAATTTTGATAGATATTCCCTAGCCCTGGGACTTACCATTTCTGTGAGAGTTGCATTATCTTATGTCAATTCCACTGGACTTTGCATAACCTGAAGTCCCTTTCTGCCTTACCATGTCAACGGGAGATCTCAACACTTGAAAGAACCCATTGTATTCAATGAAATTCATATAACGTCTTCAGTTTAACTTACTTCAGCGTTATCTGAATGTTCTAAGATAGCTTTCCTAATATCAGTAACAAATGCTGTCTTTATTTCTTCACTGGCCTTCTTCGATTCACCTGGCATCTAGAAATTGTCTGTCTGTCTGTTAGCTTTTAACTCATTCAGAGGATCTTTGAAATCGAATATATATATATATATATATATATATATAAATATAAAAAACTATATACATATATATATTATATATATATAAAACTATACATATATATAACTATATGCATATATATATATATATATATATATATATATATATATATACACACACACACACAACAGCGACATGCAGCCATTTCTAGTCCCCTGCAGGACAAAGGACTCAAAAATGGCCTTATTCATGTCTGGGATTTGGCCATTGTCATCACAATGCCACTGCGAATGGATGATGGTGGGAAACTTTAGTCTGATCGCTTACAGCAAATAAACCACATTAAGGTATCCTCACTCAGATACCATATATATATATATATATATATATATATTATTAAATGCTAAGCTACAACCCTAGTTGGAAAAGCAGGATGCTATAAGCCCAGGGGCCCCAACAGGGAAAATAGCCCAAGGAGGAAAGGAAATAAGGAAAAATAAAATATTTTAAGAATAGTAACATTAAAATAAATATTTCTTATATTAACAATAAAAACTTCAATAAAACAAGAGGAAGAGAAACTAGATAGAAGTGTGCCTGAGTGTACCCTCAAGCAAGAGAACTCTAACCCAAGACAGTGGAAGACCATGGTACAGAGGCTATGGCACTACCCAAGGCTAGAGATGCAAGGACGCAAAGGTTAACAATGAACTCATTTTTATTGATATATACATGAACTCTCTCTCTCTCTCTCTCTCTCTGTGTGTGTGAGTGTGCAAATTGCAAAGGATATATTTCAATATTTAATCCTATTTTTTCCTAATGTCTGAAAAATAATCTGTCAAAAATACCTACAAGATTTCAATTTTTAAAAATAAACAACCCAAGATTAATTCGATCAGGGAAATTATTAAAATTGTTCATTTTATTAACTATTAAAGGAAGCAGGAGTTTTATCACGATATTCATTATCGAAAGTGCATGATATATTCGTAGGACAATATTTAGATAACTTTGATTTGCCTTTGCTTACAAAACTGCTAACAAAACTTTAAATCAATATGGAAAATGCATTTTTAAGCCAGAGGATGAGATTTTGATTCAGAGTACCGTTTAAATATAAGTATCATATAAGTATGATATGGGCTTGATTTATGACACATATGTGCAATAAATGAAATATAATATATATAATAATATTAAAGGTTTTATTCTATATATTCATTCGAAAGAAAGTAACCAAAATGAAATTTTCCAATGGTTTATGAACTGGCATTTGTCTCTTTTACCTAGTTGAAAGAGCAAACCACAATTTCCTAACTGTTTGCCCGAAGGGCGTGTTCCTATTGGCTAAGGACTATGTTTCTTTGCTGTTTTCCGAAAGGAGCGTTTCTATTGGCTAATTTCCTTACCGTTGCCCGAATGGAGCGTTCCTATTGGCTGAGGACATTGAAAGGTAACTCCCAAATTATTCCATAAAGTCGGATTTTCTTTCCAATATTTTAATTCCAAAATGACCTCACTGAGGCCATCTATTGGGACCTTAGGAACATGGCTGAGTTCACTAAATCAACTTAAAAATTATCGTATTTTTTATCTAAAAATACATATAAAATATTCATTACATACATTGCATAAATAAGATATGAAGTTAAATTATTCTATTCAATAAAATGTCTAGATAAGAAGTATCTTAACGTTTATAAGATAATCTTAAAGAGAAATACTCGTATACAGTTTTGGCAAAATTTATTTAGCACCTCATGAGGGGGTCCAGAATTGCCAACGAATTAATTAGGTAGAATTTTTCATTTAGAGAAATTTGAAAGTCACTTGGATGATATAGAAAGCGGAAAATATATATTTTTTGAATATAAGTTCATCCTCCTGTTAAACAGGTCATGAATAAAATATTTTGTATAATTCCTTTTCTTTCTAAGTCGAAAGGTTTGCAACCCTTATCACCCAGTGGACAAGGATGTGAACATTAGATTCTTTTAGCTTTTAACTTATATAGCAACAGAATACTTAAAAACAAAATAGTCCGATCAGTTAACTACTGGTACTTTCTATTTGTACATATGAAGACAGCACAGTGATAAAGGCAGTAATCAAGACACAATTCTTCACATATCCTTTAATCTAAATTCCAAAAGGAACCACCTCCAGACGACACTATATCAGAAAGGATTCTTATCATTAGGATATCAATTTTGGCCCCACTCTCAATGCCGTACTTCATTTATCTACTTTTCCCTAGATTCTATATGATTTAGCAGTCCAATAAGTTTGGAATATCAATTCGAAAAGGGTAAAATTCGTAAGGAAACGAACCAGAATAGCCAAGAATATTTTTAGTGTCTAGAATTATGCTGGAAATTAACGTAGTTATAAGCATGATTAAATTTACATTATATTTCATCTAAGGTTTTATGTTTAAGAGAAAAACGCTTAATTTTCTTAACATTCTAATGCTGGCAATTTTTATATTTATTTTACGTAGTACTGTATTTTCCTTTCAAAATTGGATATTAATACAACGTATATCTCACAATCTGATATTCATATGATTATGAACATATACTGTTGCCATTTTATTAAAAAAAAAAATCTATAATAAGGACAATTTTCTATGGGAGTAAGAATAGATGGAAGTTATAAGTTACTCAATGAAAAAACTATTGTATATTTCTCTTACAAAATAATTAAAAAAAAAATCTCTAGATAAATATAAGTCAGCAATCTAATATCATGTTGAATTTTTCAACTACTAAAAGCGAATCTTAAATTATTCTGAACTTGATTCAAATGTTTGAAGGCTTTTCAAGAATAAGGTTCTGGTATTACTAAAGTAGGATGCCTCTATACCGAAGAGGTTCCAGAATGTCCAACATTAACATCTGATAGCCTTCTTTATTCTAAGGAAATAAATGGTCATTATTAGCCAATGTCCAAAGACTAAACCTTATTCACTAAAAATATACAATTTTTATCGTACAAGAGATCGTTTGATTTAACTCATTTACTCAAGTTCATCTTCTTTTAGAGTTTTGCAAATGGCAGTCCTTCTGCAAGGTCGTCTACGTTTGTAAACAAAACTATTCATTAGAGTTCACATTAATCTAAGATAAAAAGCCTTCATGATCATTTATCACGAATAGTAGAGGATATATGATTAATGGAAAGTATGTTATTTTAGTCAGAAATATTCTCTACATCGTCAAATCTCTCTCTCTCTCTCTCTCTCTCTCTCTCTCTCTCTCTCTTTTGTGTTTAATCTCCTCGGGAGACTTGTGTGAGGAAGGAAGGCTGGCCTGCCATCCTTCCTTGGTAGGCCTGTAGGTAGGCTGTAGGCGAGCCAGGTAGAGCAGGCTGCAGCCTGCTGTAGCTAGGTGGAGGTTCATCCAAGCAGCTGGTTACTTCACAGAATGCGAAGTTGCCATTTTGTCAATGATCATAATTAATAGTATTTTTAAAGTAAATTAACACCAGTTTGTGTATCTTGATTCTTAAACAACTTCAGTGCCTTTATACCTATCTATGTAAAAGGTGTTTCAACGAAATATAGGTCAATTTTAAAGAACATTGTCGTCTGCATTTCATCAGTTGGCGGTTTGTTGACGTCTTTTCTCTGCTCACGTTTGACAAATTGACACTATAGAGACATGGTTGTATGTACGCTGGTATTGTGACCATACAGTTTATCATTAAAAGTATATATATATATATATATATATATATATATCTCCTACACCGATTGCCGCAAAGGGCCTCAGTTTGTTTTCGACAATCGTCTCTATCTTGAGCTTCTAATGGAATTTGGGTCATTTATCTAGGGAGGCCATTCAGATCCAAGGTGCATCTGGCAGAAATTATTTAGAAATTTAGCAAGGAGTTGAAACAGAACTCTAATAAATGGGTGCAACTGAAGTCCAAATTGATATTGCAATAACTCATGAATAATACTGTACCGCTCATGTTTCATACCTACTTATACTGTACACTGTAATACTATTTTTTTCTTTTATCTCTCGTTCTCTCCCGCTCTGATAATAGAATAACCTGTTTAGGCTTAAAGTCTATAGATGTATATGTAGATCTTGTTTAAGCTTACCATTGCATTATTTCAGATTGTAAGCCTTTTTGTGACATTGTTGCTCTCAACTGTTTGCTTACAAGCTATTTATCTGTTAAATAAACTTCACTTGCATTCACCTCGCCTTTCTATTAAGTGCCTTAACAGATCACCTTTCCACAATGCCCACAGTACACCGCATCATCCCCAAAAAGGGCATATTTAGCTTATATATAGGGTGAGCCAAGGCACTAATCTGTCAATATGTATTTGTTAGCCGACAATCATTTATTCAACCCTGATAATAATGATGTCTTGATTTAGTAGAAATGAAGTTTGATTAAATTTTCTTGACATTCTTTTTATTTGAAATATCCTTTAATTAATTTTTATTTCTTTTGCTCCTTCGCAGGTGGGAGTCCAGATTGGTGATGTCCTCTACCTGTGTTAGCTAGGTGAGTACATGAATCTGATCACTTCTGCTCTCTCTCTCTCTCTCTCTCTCTCTCTCTCTCTCTCTGTTTTATTTATTATTGAATACATTTTTTTTTTATTTTTGATAATATTTCTTGGAGTGTTTATTTTGTACTAAGTTGGCTATGTGTTCATAACAGGTACTGTATATTGAAATCAGTCAGTCTGTGAAATATGGGTGTGTGTGTGTGTGTGTGTTTTTGTGTGTGTTTGATGAATAATTTTATAGTTTCTTTTTATTAATTGTAGGCATGGTAGGTTTTTAGTGAATTATTGAAGGGTCTAAAGTTGAAAATATTCTGGTTTTGTGTAAAACTGGGTTTTAGTTTATTTATTGTTTTGGATAATTCTGCAAATATTATTTCATCTCTCATATTTTAACCCCATTTCCAATCTTTCCTTCTCTCTCTCTCTCTCTCTCTCTCTCTCTCTCTCTCTCTCTCTCTCCTGCACGATATATGCAAGGGTGAGTTCTATCAGTTAGCATCTTTTAATCTTTATGCAATGCGAGATGTAGGCTACTGTATCTTGGTCTCTTCCCAAAATCAAACCATTGTTCTCTAGTCTTGGGTAGTGCCATAACTTCTGTACAATGGTCTTCCACTGTCTTGGGTTAAAGTTCTCTTGCTTGAGGGTACATCCGAGCACACTCTTCTATCTTATTTCTCTTCCTCTTGTTTTGTTAAAGCTGTTGTTTATATAGGAGATATTCATTTTAATGTTGTTACTCGTCTTAAAATATTTTATTTTCCTTTTTTCATTTCCTCATTCAGCTATTTTCCCTGTTGTAGCCCCTGGACTTATAGCATTCTGCTTTTCCAACTAGGATTGTAACTTAGCAAGTAACAATAATAATAATAATGTAAAGCATACGATTTATAAAAAAAAGAACAACAATTTTTTTATCCATTATTTAGTTGAATAATGGTTTGTGTATCGTCATGAACAGCAAAGGTGAACTAATCAAGGCTGGTCGCTGTGGATTGGTGATGATGGGAGACTTTAGTCTGATCGCTTACAGCAAACCATACTGAAATGATTCTACTTCAATAATCACTTATCCTTTCAATGATATTTTATCTTCCATTTCATATTGCGTTCTCATCATCTTGTCTTTCTTTTATTGATCGTGAGCCTAGCCTCATATGATATTTCATGCATTCTGATGAACAAGTATTGCAAATCCTGTGGTGTTTTGCTGATAAGGACAGTGTCATCAACATACTCTAGATCAGGTAATTTTCTATTGCCAATCCAGTCTAATCCGTCTCCACCATATCCGACTGTTCTATGCATTACAAAATACATGAGAAGTAAAGAATAATTATTATGTATGTATTAAGAACAATAACATTAGAATAGGTGTTTCTTATTGTGAAATAGGCCTTTCTTACATAAACTATAAAGGGAGATTTTTGTCAGCCTGTTCAACATAAAACATTCGCTGAAAGTTTGAACTTTTGATAGGAATCTAAGATTCTTAAACGAAAATCATATCAAGTAGCCTTTTTTTCAAGAAATAACAGCAGTGGTAAACTCTGCTAAGATGTGTGATACGGGAAGGGTCTAAGTCTCTCTCTCTCTCTCTCTCTCTCTCTCTCTCTCTACATGCCCCACCCTCAGAGTTACCTTCATAATCAATGGTGAGTATCAGCAAGGTCGTTGAAAACGTAAATGTACGCTTTATTATTTTTAATAACTCTCTCTCTCTCTCTCTCTCTCTCTCTCTCTCTCTCTCTCTCAGAAACAATATATTGTTGTTGCAAGCACATAAGTCTCAGATTACAAAGAAGTTGTTATTCTAAATGATGAACAAATGATCAAGATATGTATATAAACTCAGATTTTTGTGTTAGTTACGTAACTTTGATTTTGTAATATGTTTTATTACATGAACTCGAGTACGTCATCTGCACATTCCAAAAACGGAATCTTGCACTTGTTGGTTTTACGACGTATGAATATCTTCATCTTTTTCGCTCCAGGAGTTAACTTCTGCACTGTAACTGTTCAGTGGCTACTTTATTCTTGGTAAGGGTAGAAGAGACTCTTTAGCCTTGGTAAGCAGCTCTTCTAGGAGAAGGGCACTCCAAAATCAAATCATTGTTCTTTGGTCTTGGGTAGTGCCATAGCCAATGTACCATGGACTTCCACTGTCTTGGATTAGAGTTCTTTTGCTTGGGGTTACACTCGTGCACGCTGTTCTTTTTTTATTCTTTTACTCGTGCTTTTTGAAGTTTTTATAGTTTATAATTAAAGTATATCATTTAATGTCGTTATTGTTCTTGAAATATTTTATTTTCTTTGTAGTTTAATAATATCATTTTTTCCTTTCCGCACTGGGATATTTTTCCCTGTTGGATACCTTGGGCCTATAGCATCTTGCTCTTCCAACTAGAGTTATAGCCTAGCTTGTAACAATAATGATAATAATAATAATAATAATAATAATGATAAACAATTTGGTAACTTGTTCATTTTGTGTTTGGTCGACAAACTCAACCATGGATGTACTCTATTAGTGAAACACAAACAAATACACATTTATATCACATGCCCATATGCTTATATGTGGGAGGTGCAGAACTCAGCTTTCCATTCATGGTGTGTATCATCGAAGGCTTCATAGTTTCTCGCATTATCAAATCAGAGTTTCCAGGCAAATCGACATCACCAAGACCTTTTCCATCAGGTATCGTGTCTGTGGGTTTCTCAGAACCCCAGAATGTGAAAATTCGTTCTGCCAAGATGACAGTTGGTGCCAGCAGCCTTTTGCTTCTTGTCTGGTTAGTTTTGGACATCGTCAGTAGTTTTTATTTCGTCTTTAACAAATGATCTTTGGTGCAGTCTTCGATAGTCATATTCATATTTTATTATTGTTATTATTATTATTATTATTATTATTATTACTTGCTAAACTACAACCCTATTTGGAAAAGCAGGATGCTATAAGCCCAAAGGCTCGAATAGGGAAAATAGCCCAGTGAGGAAAGGAAACCAAGAAAAACCACAAGAAGTTTAGGAACAATAATAACAATAAAATAAATCTCTCCTATATAAACTATAAAAAACTTGCAAATAACAAGAGGAAGAGAAACAAGATAGAATAGTGCGCCCGAGTGTTCCCTCAAGCAAGAGATCTCTAACCCAAAACAATGGAAGACTATGGTACAGAGGCTATGGCACTACCCAAATCCCTTTTTATTCTATTTTTGTTTAGTTCTCGTGCCCGGCTAGTGTTTAAATGATGGAAGGCCTATTATGAAAACCACAAATTACAAGTGCACTTGTTCATACTCTAAGCTTGCATTTATAACGGAAGATGTGTTGGTAAGGTGTTACACATGCAGGGGTCAACTTTCTTTCTTATGGACTGATTCTCAAAACTTATAAAACAACAATTTGTCCGTTTTCGTTCCTTCTGATAATGACACACTTTCAAATTTCCTTTCTAAATTAAGTAGGTAATATTAACTTAAACCTCTAAGTGGCGATATTTTGATAAGTACCAATGTTGTCATATCTTTACAGCAGAGAGAGAGAGAGAGAGAGAGAGAGAGAGAGAGAGAGAGAGAGAGAGAGAGAGAGAGGGGGGGGGGGCTGCGTTCATTTTAAATAATAGCAATTTAATCAATATCCTTGCCCAAAACCGAAGTTATCTCCACAGTCTATATTTACCTCATGATAATTGATTACTCCTTAGGGAGGCTCGCCGGACTGTAGTTCTAGTCACCCTCAAACTTGATAGTTTCTTTAGTGTTTGCAACCTCACCCTCCTTGTGAGCTAAGGGCGAGTCTATAGGTCTATCTGCTGAATCATCAGCAGTCATTACCTGGTCTTCCCTGGTCCTAGCTTGGGTGGAGAAGTCGCTTTAGCAACGGTCCTCATTGTCAGACTTTAGGGGCATTGTTAGGACAATGTCACGGTTGGATGTCCTTTTTTTCCAGACGTTGCTGATGTCCTTGCCCTTCCAAATGGGATAGATAAGCGGGAAATAATCAATGGAAATTTGTTCAAAGTTTTGCTAGAAAATAAATTGGATTCGATTTAACTGTGATTGTTGTGGTAAAGGAAGATTTATATGTGGGGCTACGAGGGAATCCCTTGGTGTCAGGCACAAGTTGGACTACTGACTTTTATTTCAATAGAATGCGTTTTACTCTTATTATAACTGATAAGGAAGGTATATATATATATACTATATATATATATATATATATATATATATATATATGTATATATATATATATATATATATATATATATATATATATATATATATATATATACAGTGTATATTCATGTCGCTTTATAATAGCTGATCTGGCATTTTCATTTAATTTTCATTTGCGGAAATGGTTATATTTAAATGCAATCCATTCTTACAATTCATTCTCTTTAATAGTCATAGTTTAATAATATTTGCTAACATTCGCTCATTCCCTATCTTTTCCTTTCCCCTGTGTTCTTTGCATAGCTCTCTCTTCTCTCTGAGAGTGGCCGTGGGAATGTTGTCTCGTCCCTACCGGAGCGGGGGAAGGCTGTCCTGTCAATCATTTGCCATGGTTGGTAATGATTGTGGTTGGATAGCCTAGGTGTGGGTGGATAGGAGAAGCCATTCAACCTCATCCTCTATCCCTTCATCCTTCCGTGTTAGTGGAATAGCCATTTGTTTTAAATGTTATAATGATTATTATTGTTTTTCTCCATTTATTCATTTTTGTGATTATTTAGTTTGCGTATATATACTTCGAAGATACACAATAATCTCTCTCTCTCTCTCTCTCTCTCTCTCTCTCTCTCTCTCTCTCTATCAATGCTAAGTTTGTAGTGTATTATTGTATTGCAATAGCTAAAAATGGTACACTCTGTTTTTCTTTTTTGGTGTATGGTTGTTTTTGACAGC
>NW_027172051.1:0-10000 GCF_036898095.1 Palaemon carinicauda | reverse complement strand
ATATTCCCCTTATCAATCCTCTGTGATAGCTATATCCAATTTAATTATCAAGCGAATTAAAGCTCTTGCAATAGAGATTCAATTAGCAATGTAGGAAAGAGTTCAGCATTTTAGTTCAAATGTTATCATTAACTGTTCCTGGCACGAACACAGGCGATGACACAGGATCGTCCTTGCCTGGTGTCTGCCCGAATGTGGTTCGAGTCCCTCTCAAACTCTTTAGTTCCTTTGGTCGATGCAACCTCATCATTCTTGTGAGCTAAAGATGGGGGGTTTGGGGTGCCTATAGTTCTATCTGCTGAGTCCTCAGTAGACATTACCTGGCCCTCCCTGGTCTTTGCTTGAGTGGGGATGGGGCTTGGGTGCTGATCATATGTAATATGGTTAGTCTCTAGTGCATTGTCCTGCTTTATAGGGTAATGTGAGTGTCCCTTGCCTCTGCCATTCATGAGTGGCCTTTAAACCTTTAAAAGAGAGTGTAATAGATTTGATGAATAAGGGGCAAGTGGCTTACAGGGTCTATAGACTGAGATGGCAGGTCCCCTTGAATCTGAACGACTTGGAAAGTATTTTTCAGTCAAGTATCTTACACATCACGAAATGTTGCAATCTATGAATAACTTAAAGGCCGACGGACGTCTTAAGCAGTCAATCAAGTATTTGAAAAATACCAATGAGTTTTTGGAAGCATAATCCAACCATTTCTATTGGCAACATTGCATGATCATGCAAAACTGAATTTTCGTATGCATGAATGTTTGAAAATGAATTTATATGACGGTCGGTTTCTATATTATCAAACAATTTCATCTCTCTCTCTCTCTCTCTCTCTCTCTCTCTCTCTCTCTCTCTCTCGCTGAATGTCTTCAAAGCCGGCATAACCCAGTTATGTGTAATTTTCCATCAGTGACTTGAACAAGACTGATGTCGAAATAATCTAATGTCGCTTGTTAACGGAAGGAATTGTTTAGTTATGTCACTCCATTAATTTTGACATGCTTTTCCTCCTCCTCCTCCTCCTCCTCCTCCATCATATATATTATATATGTATATACATTTTGATATTCATATATATATATATATATATATATATATATGTGTGTGTGTGTGTATATATACATAGGCTATATATATATATATATATATATATATGTATGTATATATATATATATATATATATATATATATTTATACACATATATATAAATATATATGCATATATATGTGTGTGTATGTGTCAATCATATTGCAGACAAACTTTTTCCATCTTTTCAACATAATAAGAATATGAAAAATCCCAGTTATATATATATGTATTGTTGTACATGGTAATGTAGAGGTCTGGGTACACAGGAGATTAACATACTTTCAAAACAAAACAATTTCATTTAAATCTAATAATAATAGATAATATTTGTAATATGGTATCCAGCATTTCCAATACATAATTTGATGCGCTTTACAATATTCAGGTGAACTCGATTAAATTGGAAGTAAAATAAATAGTTGTAAAATGGGGGTGTCGAAAGTTAAATTCTTTTGCAATTTTGTGATAAGGCCATCCTCCCTTCCTTCTCGTCCACTTAAAGAGTACCAACTCCATTCTTCCTCTTTAGACAGAGCCATCATTCGATCTGGACAGGAACAAAATTACATTAATAAAAATTTTGAAAATTCTTTTGTACCCAGACTTTGTGGACACCCAGTAGATTTCCTGGCACTTGAGGCCAAGCACAGGCTCTTGCAATAATGCAGCCCCTGGGTGATAAGTTTCCTTTGGGTAGTAGGTTATTAAGGAACTAGGGGTAAAAGATATTCAGCAACATTTATTCATATGTAGGTGGTTGAAGATAAAGGGCTGAAGGATAATCTATTTGTCAATATACATTTCCTAATAAAAGTTGGAACACCCAGCCCTACATGGCTGAAGACTTCGAATTGTGAAGTAGGAGATGGTGAATGGAGAAGTATTGATTTAAAAGCTCAAGATAGAGACGACTGGTGAAATCTAACTGTGGCTCTTAGCTTCAATAGGCGTAGGAGGAGATGATGAAAAAAAGATGAAGAAAAAATGTACGTTTATTCCTTACTTTGGAGGTCCCCTTCCTCCTCCGTCAGTTTAGTTGTAGAGAAAGAGGTATACAGTAGCAGCAAGTTCTGATAAGTAGAACTCGGGAAGGAGAAAGAAATTATTTAGTTACACACGTTGGTAAAGAAATATAACTTCCTTAGGAGTTAAAACTTAAGTTTATTAGAGAGAGAGAGAGAGAGAGAGAGAGAGAGAGAGAGAGAGAGAGATTATGACGCATTTGGTTATAGACCTAGAATAGGGGGGGATGGAGGTTTGGGGAGTGTTGAGCTAGCCTGGGTGGACTCGCAGAGGAGAAGGTAGAGGACGGGGGCCGGGGGGGGGGGGTGTTGGTTGGTTGGCAGTTTCTAAAAATAGATTCTGAAAGACGGTGAAGGGAAAAACGAAACCCATCGAATAAACAGAATAAGGAAAAGGAATAAGATCCAGAGGAATAATAGATATAATGGAATGAAAATGACTAGATGGTGTTAGTTATGATAAGAATAATTTAGATATTTGAAATAAGAGTGTCTGAGGAGGTATAGAAGGAATTCGTGATAAATATAGAGGAATATCAAAGGATACAGTTAGTTTGCATTAAAGGGTTTATTAGTGGAAGTCAAATAAAGTGTGTGGATACGACAGGGGCCAGGAAATTGACATAGAAATTAATGAAGTAAGGGAACGCAACAGAGAGACGAAGAGAGAAAGGAGTTATTCTATGGTTATTAAATCTATTAAATAAATCTTACGAGATTCTGTTTTTCTTTCAAATAGTTTTCTTCGTTGTTTTGTTATAAGGTAAATAGAAGATTGTGGTCAGAGGTTACAAAATATTAGAAATATTAACTTTATTATTATTATTATTATTATTATTATTATTATTATTATTAGCTAAACCATGACCCTAATTGGGAAAGCAGTATGCAGGAACAGTAAGTTATTCGATCCAGTAGCAGGCATCTATTATTTGAGGAACTGCAGGTCATGGCAGAGAAAAACAATATCTTGGAATTGTCCAGTTTAAGGTTGAAAGGCCTCTCATGAAGGGCAGAAGCAAGGAACGGTGACATTGCCCTAGAGAAAAACCATAATCATATGATCAGCACCCAAGCCCCCTCACCTCCCAAGCTAGGGCCAGGGAGGAACAGGTAATGGCTGCTGATGACTCAGCTGATAGACTTATAAGCTCCCCCAAACCCTCCATCCTTAGCTCACAACGATGGTAAGATTGCAGCGACCAAAGGAACTATCGAATCCCTGGTGATCACCAGGCAGAGACGTTACCAATAAGGCCACAACAACATAATCAAGTTTCACTGGAAAATGCAAAAATGTTATATGTTTCGAGCATTGCTCTAAAATATTTCTTAATAATTTCAATCTCAAACACAAGATACTTTCTTCTTGGTTAGGGTAGAAGAAACTCGTTACTTATGGTAAACAGCTCTTCTAGGAAAGGACACTCCAAAATCAAACCATTGTTGTCTTGGGTAGTGCCATAGCCTCTGTTTTGAGTTCGAGTTCTCTTGCTTGAGGGTACACTCGGTCACAATATCTTGTTTCTCTTACTCTTATTATTTTTTTGAAGTTTTTATAGTCTATATATGACAGATCTAATTTATTGTTGTTACTGTTCTTAAAATGTTTTATTTTGATTGTTACTTTTCTTGTAGTTTCTTTATTTCCTTGTTTCGCTTCCTCACTGGGCTATTTTTCTTTTGTTGAGCCCTTGGGCTTATGACATCTTGATTTTCAATTAGGGTTATAGCTTAGCTTGTAATTATAATTATAATAATACTAATGAAATAGTAGTCTGATGATAACAATAGAAAACATCATTCCTCTTATTGAAGGATCTGGAAAAGACTTTATCCACACCAATGCAGATGTCACGGCAATTGATTCATAGCAAGTAACCAAGACGTCCATGACTGTGGTTTTTAGTCCATCCCGAACCAAGCAGTTCAGAGAAGACCCATTGAAATCTCCTCTCAGGAGAGACCGAAGGGAGGCAAATGGCTTAATATAAACAGCCACTATTTCGTTGATATATATATATGTATATATATATATATATATATATATATATATATATATATATATATATATATATATACATATATATATATATATATATATATATATATATATATATATATATATATATATATATATATATATATATATATCACTTTCGGAGTGGGGATACCTTAACGTGGGGAAAGGGGTTATATATCGCCATGATCAGCAAAGCTGTACCTGTCAGGGCTACCCATACTAAGTTGGCTTGCTATGAGCGATCAGATGAGAGTCTCCCAAAATCACTAATCCACATTGGCCAGCGTGGTCATGAAAACTGGCCAAACCCAACATGAATAAAGACATGTCTGAGGCCTTTGTCCTGCAGTGGACTAGAAATGGCTACCCTTGTTATCGTTGCGAGTATATATATATATATATATATATATATATATATATATATATATATATATATATATATATATATATATATATATATATATATATATATATATATATAGGGACGCAAAGGTTAACAATGAACTCGTTTTTAATTGATATATGCATGTTCTCTCTCTCTCTCTCTCTCTCTCTCTCTGAAAACTGCAAAGGATATATTTGAATATTTAAACCTAATTTTCCTAATATCTGAAAAATAAACTGTCAAAAATACCTTCAGCGTAACTGATTTCTCAGGAAAGATTTCAATTTTTAAAAATAAATGAATTCGATCAGGGAAATTATCAAAAATATTTACCTAATCAACTATCAAAGTAAACAGGAATTTCATCACCATATTCACTATTTAAAGTGCATTATATATTCATAGGACAATATTTTAATAACTTTTGATTTGCCTTTGCTTACAAAACTGGTAACAAAACTTTAGATCAATATGAAAAATGCATTTTTCAGCCAGAGGATGAGATTTTGATTAAGAGTACCGTATAAATATAGGTATCATATAAGTATGATATGGGCTTGATTTATTACCCAAATATGCAATAAATGAGACATAATATATATAATATTAAAAGTTTTATTCTATATATTCATTCGAAAGAAAGTACAAAAATGGAAATTTTCCAATGGTTTATGAACTGGCATTTGTCTCTTTTACCTAGTTGAAAGAGCAAACCACTATTCCCTAACAGTTTGCCCGAATGGCGTGTTCCCATTGGCTAAGGACTATGTTTCTTTGACGTTGTCCGAAAGGAGCGTTCCTATTGGCTAATTTCCTTACCGTTGCCCGAATGGAGCGTTCCTATTGGCTAAGAACATTGAAAGGTAACTCCCAATTCGTTCCTTAAAGACGGATTTTCTTTCCAATATTTTACTTCCAAAATGACCTCACTGAGGCCATCTGTTGATACCTTGAGGAACACTAAGTCAACTTAAAAATTATCGTATTTTTTATCTAAAAATACATATAAAATATTCATTACATATAATGCATAAATAAGATATGAAGTTAAATTATTCTCTTCAATAAAATGTCTAGATAAGAAGTATCTTGACGTTTATAAGATAATCTTAAAGAGAAATGCTCGTATACAGTTTTGGCAAAATTTATTTAGCCCCTCATGAGGGGGTCCAGAATTGCCAACGAATTAATTAGGTAGAATTTTTAATTTAGAAAAAGTGGAAACTCACTTGGATGATATATAAAGCGGAAAATATATATTTTTTTAATATAAATTCATCCTCCTGCAAAAGAGGTCATGAATGAAATATTTAGTATAATTCCTTTTCTTTCTAAGTCGAAAGGTTTGCAACCCTTATCACCCAGTGGACAAGGATGTGAACATCAGATTCTTTTAGCTTTTAACTTATATAGCAACAGAATATCTATAAACAAAATAGTCCGATCAGTTAACTACTGGTACTTTCTATTTGTACATATGAAGACAGCACAGTGATAAAGGCAGTAATCAAGACACAATTCTTCACATAACCTTTAATCTAAATTCCAAAAGGAACCACCTCCAGACGACACTATATCCGAAAGAATTATTATCATTATGATATCAATTTTGGCCCCACTCTCAATGCCGTATTTCATTTATCTACTTATCCCTAGATTATATATGATTTTGCAATCTAATAAGTCTGGAATATTAATTCGAAAAGGGTAAAATTCGTAAGGAAACGAACCAGAATAGCCAAGAATATTTTTAGTGTCTAGAATTATGCTGTAAATTATCGTAGTTATAAGCATTAATAAATTTACATTATACTTCAGTTAAGATTTTTATGTTCGATTTGAAAGCATTGAAAGAGTTACCATTTCGTTTTTCTCAACATTTTAAGGTTGGCAATCTTGATGTGTAAGAAATCTCCTATCTAGAACGTAGTATTTTCCTTTTGAAATTGGCCATTCAATGCAACGTATATTTCACAATCTAATGATATGTTTATGATTATGAAGATCTATTGTTGCCATTTACTCAAAAACTATATAATAAGAGAAATTTCTCGAGTGTGAAAGAATATATGGATTAGATGGACATAAGAAGTCACTCAATGAAAAAACTATGGTATATTTCTCTCAAAAAAACAATAAAGAAATTCTATAGGTAAATATGCATCAGCATTCTATTATTATGTTGAAATTCTTCAAATAATAGAAACAAATTCTGAATTATTTTGAGCCTTATTCAAAGGTTTAAAGTATATTCAGGAACAAAGTTCTGGTATTACTGAAAATGGAGGAATCTATACCAATTGATTTCTAACTGAAGGGGAGGAAGGGTCTTAGACAATTGTCTTTATGTCTTTTTCTCGTGAGATCACTTTGTAAACAAACTTCACTACTTGCCATTATGTTTTATTTCTCTCTCAGTTTATTGTATCAATATATTATGTCAGATATGATAAAATTCACGACTTTTAAAGTTATCCTGACCAAATTTTTACCCTAAACCAATAATGGACTCGCCAATCATAGACGAAATGTATACCATTGTTAAAAACAAAATACGTAATAATTATTTTTAAAAAAGAATAAATAAACGACCTTTTTGAACAGATTATAATACAATTAAAAGACAAGTAAATTAGAATACTTAATTCATAGTATTTTCTTTGATTAATCGTCTTTTGATGTTTTTTATTGTTATTTCTGACGGCTGTGATTGACACGTAGCAAAGGAGGTGTGATGACGTCATAGGTGTAAACATGAGCGAAAATAGGAATTTTAAATTATGCTTTGTAGGTTAATAAAAAGTTAAGCGATGCATTCTTTGATGTGTTTACAGGTTATATTTTATTATTGGCTTAATTAATATCATCTGTTATTTGTAATACGAAAGATAGTAATAGAAATAGAATTGTAATATTCAATAGAAGCAGGGGAGCTAAACTTAATAAAAGCAACACCAACTTTTCGTTCATATAATTCTACATTGTATCAGAAGTTGTGACAACCACTTCGTAGGTATTATGGCTTGATTCAATATGATATGACTTGCTTTAATTATTATTATTATTATTATTATTATTATTATTATTATTAATAATAATATTATTATTGTTGTTGTTGCGAGCGAAGTGAGTCCTTATATGAAATGCCAAATTTTTCTTTGAAGATATCTCACCCAACCATAGATTTTGGAGCGAGGTATTTTCAGCGGTGGAGTCAATAACTCTAATACAAATAAATATATTCAAATGAGATTTTAAGAAATTATTCAAGAATATATAAGCTTTGTTTTAGCTAATTTCCTTCATAATACCTGTTATAGGCATGCCCTGGCTGTCACTTTCTGTACGTAAGCCCGAAATCTTAGTAGTATTAATGCAGGAATTTCCTTGTGTGTTTAACCAAATCAGTGAGGCCCAGACCAAGATTAGCTATGTTCCTGTAGTGGATCTTTTAATTTATTGCATAATGTGGTCTGCTATATGCAATGCGCAAATCAATTATATAGAAATATTGAATTCACCCAGAGAGAAATAGAGATACAGCCTTATCTATTTAGCTTATTTTCTGTTAAAAAGAGATGTCCTGATTGGCTTGGTATTCTTAATACTCTAGTCTTTTCAATGGGTTTGATATTTTGTTGCATTTTACATTGACTCTCTCTCTCTCTCTCTCTCTCTCCTCCTCTCTCCTCTCTCTCTCTCTCTCTCTCTCTCTCTCTCTCTCTCTCTCTCTCTCTCTCTCTCAATGAGTATTTTTAGTTCTTTGTTCCTAAGCTTCAATGCCTCTGTACAGCTTCCTTTCTTTCTTCTAACTGATAACCCTTTTTGTACTTCATAATCGACGAGTATTACTATGCTCAGGGAGACATTCTATTATTATTATTATTATTATTATTATTATTATTATTATAAGCGCAGACATCATGTCTCTAATTACTTGCTGTAAGTATGTTTGATCATTCCTAATAGAAGGTTTCTGATATATCTACTGAATATTGTTTACTTGTATCAGACCGATAAATCAATGTTCTCTATATGTCAGAACATGTTAACCCTCTGTCGTTTCCAACTGGCTCTTAGAACTCAAGGGACTAAGGAAGTATTTAAGATTACTATATTGTTACAGCATCTAAGAGTCTGGTGAGAAATGTGGGTAGTTCTCTTGGTTATAAGTCAATGATTAGATTCATTTTGATATGGGTTAATCTTCTGATAGATTAGTGATTACTTTCTCAATCATCTTTACTTGTGTTTCTACGTGTTAAATGTTATTGTCGCCATCTGATGTGGCATTGCCCCAAGAGATAGGAATTTTGTCTTGTTTTTGTGGACTCAGGTTTTATGAAATACCACAGAAATAAATCTTGATAATTTATGTTTTCTCAAATAGAGTTGAAATTAGTTTTTAGAACAAGTTCTTCTTATGAATGATAATGTAAGGGTTGTGGTGGCCTGGTGGTAGCGTCCTTGCCTGTTGATTGACAGAGTTGGGATTCGAGTCCCACACAAACTCGTTAGTTCCTTTGGTCACTGCAACTTGGGGGTTCGGGGGAGCCTGTGGGTCTATCTGCTGAGTCATCAGCAGCCATTGCCTGGCCTTCCTTGGTCCTAGCTTGGGTGGAGAGGGGGTTTGGGTGCTGTTCATATGTATATATGGTCACTCTCTAGGGCATTGTCCTGCCTGCTTGGTAGGGCAGTGTCACTCTTCCTTGCCTTTGCCATTCATGAGCGGCCCTTAAACCTTTAAACTGATGGTGTTTCATGCTAGGCACTTTAGCAGACAACTTCTGTGGTTGGTTATAGATTTTTAAAGTTTATTATTATTATTATTATTATTATTATTATTATTAGCTGAACTACAACCTATAGTGCTCCTGTTGGCAGGCACTGCTCAATTCTCTCTCTCTCTCTCTCTCTCTCTCTCTCTCTCGCTTTGGTGTTTAATCTCCTCCGAGACTTGGGTTATGTAGGAACGGTGGCCTGCTATCCTTCCTGGGTAGGCTTAGTGTAGGCTGCAGCCTGCTCTAGCTAGTTGGAGGTCCATCCAAGCAGCTGGTTACTTCACAGAATGCGAAGTTGCCATTTTGTCAATGATCATAATTAATAGTATTTTTAAAGCAAAATAACACCAGTTTGTGTATCTTGATTCTTAAAACAACTTCAGTGCCTTTATACCTATCTATGTAAAAGGTGTTTCAACGAAATATAGGTCAATTTCAAAGAAAATTGTCGTCTGCATTTCATCAGTTGGATGTTTGTTGACGTCTTTATCTCTGCTCACGTGTCCTGCTGCGTTTGACAACTTGACACGCAAGAGACAGGGATGTATGCACGCTGGTATTGTGACCATTACAGTTTACCATTAAATATATATATTATATATATATAATATATATATATTATTATATATATATATATATATATATATATATATATATATTACACAGATTGCCGCAAAGGGCCACAATTAGATTTCGACAATC
>NW_027172050.1:87500-89509 GCF_036898095.1 Palaemon carinicauda | reverse complement strand
GTATAACTTCAGATATTTGCATATTTATAGACATACAGTACAAATATCGGTTTCATTGTAGTTTATTCCATCTCAATGTAACCTAGGATTCCAACTACTTTTTCTTATAGGAAAAATTACGCTCCCTTCGAAAATAACACTCGTTCCCGTCGCAAATTAATAGTTTCAGAAATATATATACATCTATATCCTCCGATAATGGGGGACCCCCAGTGGGAACTCGGGTTTTGGGTGGGGAAAACATACTGGGGAACCGATATATAACCGTAAATCAGTCCTTTTCTTCTCTATACATTTCCTTCTTGTATTTATTATAACCGTAGGAAAATAAAAAACAGTATAACTGGATATATTTGGGAGGAGCCGTTTCAAAGGTTATTTCTTGTAGTAATACAGTAACCAGTGCTGCCAACGCCTGATGTAGTTTAAATGTTAGCATTCCATACCTGATGTAGATCAAATGTTAGCGATCCTTGCTAACATTAGCACCCATTTGTACGTTCGTCCGTTCGCACCTGCGCATATATAACCCCCCTGCGCAGGAGTTTCTCTCCCAAATTACTCTTTTTATAACCGTATCATTTTCTCATTTTATATTCCCATTCAATATTATTTATCATACATTCCATTTTACCTTCCTATATTGGGTTTATTTGTTTGGTTATTTCCTTTCCCATTTGTACGTACGTTCGTTTCATCAGTTTCCGACCTGCGCATATATCCCCCCCCCCTGCGCAGGAGTTTCCTCTCCCCCATTACTCTTTTTATTATCGTGTTATTTTCTCATTTTTTATTCCCATTCAATATTATTTATCATTCATTCCATTTTACCTTCCTATATTGGGTTTATTTGTTTGGTTATTTCTTTCTCTCTTCCTGGTTGCACATGAATACTTACTCTGGACTAGTTTTTTTATCCAGTTAATTCTCGGTATGATCATCTCATTTTATATTCCCATTCAATATTATTTACCGTTCATTCCATGTTACCTTCCTATATTGTTTTTATTTATTTTTGTTGGTTATTTCTTTTTCTCTCCTCTGTGTCTTATAAATCCTTTCTCTGGTCTAGTTTCCGTATTTAGTTCATCCATGTTTACCCGTTAGAGTTCTTTGTTTTTCCCTTAACCAATCACCACCTTAGGCCTATGCAGATATCTCCCTACCCCCCACTTCCTTTATTACTATTAGCGGTTTTTCATAGCCCTTGTTCCAATGCCTTTCCCGTTGTAACCTTTGAGCTGGTGAGGTGTTCGTTACAAGTGCGGTTTCTTTTTTCGTCTATTTCGTTGGAGCAAGTTATAGAGTCGTTCTGTTTTATCTCCTAGGCAAGTCATTCACGTGTTTTATTGCTCTTCTGAATCCTTCATTCGTAAAACTAAGAAGAACCGCCGTTGTGGTTATACCTTTACTGCCTATAAAGGTACTTTTTTGGACAATAGTCGTCTACCCCCATGGAAGATAATATTATGTGCCATCCACTTTTTGCATAAACATTCGGACCATGAGACCCTCATGGATGGTATCGACATATCTTCGAAAACTAGTGTCGATTGGAGAAGTTTCTGTTCCCAGGTCACCGAATTCTTCGACGTTTTCTTTATAAAAGTAAGTCATTCCTCAATAGCCATTATACGGGTTTTGTGACTGGGGTACTTCTAGCAAGGTTAGGTGGGTTTGTTGGGTTCTGTGGTCTTCTGTACTATTTATATATTGTTTAACAGTTATATGGAAAAATAATTTAATATTCGAATGGAAATATTTATCATTTCTGCCACTAGTAATGTCATCGTGTCGTTGGTAGTTCTGTGTTCCATTCGTCACCGTTGGTAGTACTGTGAAACATAGTAAGTCATTCCCCAATGCTTATTATATGAGTTTGGTGACCGGGGTACTTCTAGGCAAGGTTAGGTGGGTTTGTTAGGTTCTGTGGCCTTTGGTACTTTCTATTTATTGTTTAATAGTTATATGAAATATTATTTTGTTTACGTATGGAAATATTTAGCATT
>NW_027172050.1:10000-62500 GCF_036898095.1 Palaemon carinicauda | reverse complement strand
CTATGTGTTTTTTTTATATCTGTAAGCATCGTATGCCAATAAAACAATGATTTGGCTTTCTGTGACATTAATGAGAACCACGGGTGTCCATACAACGGATTTGCATGCAACCAATTTAGGACAGTGGAAATAAGTGAGATTGGAACCACTACCTGGTCGTTAGTTACATGTGTTTTATTGCGGGTTTTCCTTGTCACGGTCCTACACAGAATATTGTCTTTGATTATATAATTCTGCTGCTTATACTGTAGATATTCCTTTTCCTTATGATTGCCTTTCAAAGCATTTATAATTTTCTCTAATTTCTGATCTTTTCTTTGCTCAGTCTGTAATAATTCAGCACTCCAGCCCAAATCTTCTTGTTCAGATATTGTTTTAACAATAGGCATGGATGTTGATATATCTATTAATTTAGCTAAAGGCTCCGTACAAGATGACACGGGGTTGCGTGATAATGCATCATCAATGATATTTGCTTTCCCAGGTAAATACCTGATCCTCGCGCCAAAGTCTTGAATGATCAAATGCCACCGAGTTTGTTTGGGGCTGTCGTTGAAGCCTTTAAAGAATTCGGTTAGTGGTTTATGATCAGTAAGAACCTTAACGTGATAACCGTATATTATGAACTTAAAATGCACTAGTGAATTAACAATAGCTAGTCCTTCCTTGTCTATTACTGCATACTTACTTTCGGAAGTTCTCAGTTTTCGAGAATAAAAAGCTATCGGGAAAAATTGTTTATCATATTGCTGAAGCAATACCCTACCTACCCCTGAGTCTGAGGCGTCTGTTGCAATGAAGAATTCCTTACCAAAGTAAGGAAATTTTAAGATAGGAGAACTACACAGTTCATCCATCAAGATATCAAACGCCTGTTGATGCTGCTCAGACCATATGAAATCTACGCCCTTCTTCATAAGATCAGTTAAGGGAGCGGCTATTATTAAATAATTGTGTATAAAACGCCTGTAATATCCACTACAACCCAGAAATTGCTGTATTTCCTTGACATTAGTAGGTATGGGAGAGTTACGGATAGCCGACACCTAATCATGGACTACTTTAAGACCTTGGCTTGACACCATAAAACCCAAATATATCAATTCTGTTTTGAAAAATTCACACTTACTAATCTTTACCCTTAAGTTATGTTGTCTTAGTCTCTGTAGTACTAGTTCTAATTTACGTAGATGTTCTTCTAAGGTGTTGGAAAAGACTACAAGGTCGTCCATATAGGCATGCAATATATCCCCTAGTAAGTCTCCAAACACTATGTTAATCATTCTTGTAAATGTTATGGGAGCACAACGTAAACCAAAAGGCATCCGTAAAAATTCATAAAGTCCCCTGGCTGTGCTGAAGGCTGTGTATGGGATACTATCTTCTTCTAATGATATCTGGTGAAAGCCTTTAAGTAAGTCCAAACTGGTAAAATATTTATTCTGACCTAACAAAGACAAAATATCGTCAGTACATGGCACTGGGAATCAATCAGGGATCGTCTCCTTGTTTAGACGACGGAAGTGTACGCAGATACGCCATGTTCGATCTTTTTTCGGTACAACTATTAATGGAAAATTATAAGGGCGGTTCGATTTCCTAATGACTCCTTCTTCTAGTATTTTACCTACTTCATGATTTATTTCATTCTGGAATTTGATAGGGAGTCTGTACGAGGATATATAGATAATTTTCTGCTTGTCCTTTAACCTTATTTGATGCTCGATTACATCTGTTTTTCCTAAGGATCCATCCGTAGTGGAAAAAACATCATGATATTCAGTTAAAAGTCCAAAAAATTTCTGCTGAATTTCTTCGTCTTGAATGTCTTTATTGATTTTATTTTTAATAGATTGCAAAAGGGATTCATCCGCAACTGATTGAGCGTGATTGATTTCAGCAACGGTAAGAATACGATGTTTATTAACTTCTACATCCAAGATATGTTGATTTTTGTGAATTACTAAAGTGGTATTTAAATGATTACAGACTTCAAAATTACATTGTTGATGTGAGCCTACTGTATAAAAAGCTTGTGTGACAGACAATCCGCTAGTTTTCAAAGTGTCGGAAAGTATTGATATCTCAGATCCCGGTAATGTTTTCTTTACTTGTACCATTAAATTTGAAGGTACGTTTGGCTCGATAGATTGCATGCAAGATGATATTACGGGTGGACGAGAATTCTGCTGGGTCGCGTATATTATTTCTTTATTAGCGAGACAAGTTATTGGTTCTTCAACGTACGTTACGGTTACATTTGTTGTCTACTTTTTATCCAAAACTGATTTTAAGGTATTAGAAGACTTATAGAATTTTCCTTTGATATACACGCCGTGCTTGGTAGGGGCTAAGATAATGTTTTGATTGCCCATAGATGGGTATCCTATAATTACAGCTGGATACATATCAATGTTTTGTACAACAACAAAGGTATCGGCAAACGTGCGCTCACCGACCTTGAACTGAACATGAGTTACGCCTATTACATTTAATTCATTATTTCCTATACCCGAGAGTCTCACTCCGACTTTTCTATAGGAAAGTTCGAAAACAACAAATGATGTGTCCTCAAATCTATGATATTACGTGGACTACCAGAGTCAAAAAATAACGTAAAGGATTTGTGTTCTAAATTTACAGCATATAATGTTGGTCGTAACTCATTATGGCTTATTATTGTCTGAATTCGTTGCAAATCTATGGGAGCATGCACTGATTTACTTCATTCGGCCATGTGTTTCATAGGAAAATCTATTGTCTCACAATGATCTGATAAAACATTAAATTGATTGTTCAATACAACTGATGTTGACATGAATGACCTTGACCCAACATCACTCTCTTCCCCACTGGTGTTAATTATGTGGTATTTGCTTTGCTCTGCACATTCTGAAATTAGTCTGACCTTGCGAGGTCTGGTTTGACGACCCAGGCTCAGCGTTATTCGAAGAACTGTTTGTTTGTTTGGGACTCTGAACTACATTGACGTTTGGCTGTTTCTTCTCATCAAAATGAGGATTTTTCATTTTATTTCCATATGGAACTGACTGTGGAATTGACTGTGTATTTCTAGGATTCTGTTGTGTCTTACGCGAGTAGCACTGACTATATAAATGAGTTGAACTATTATGTATCGAACAGAATTTCGTTCTTCAGTCCGCGATCAAGTGACCTTGACGTTTGCAATTATAACACGTCATTCCTGCAACTTGACTATTATTAACTACATTTACTTGTTGTGGCTTTGTTTAATTTTTTGCAAAAACTTGAGTTAACACGGGATCAAGGTCAGGGCACTTAGACATGTGTTTCTTTACCTGTTTATATACATCCAATTCCATACTTGCAGGCGTTAAATTTTTATCAAAACACAGCACTAAAGCTTCAGGCAACATACATTAATCTTAAAAAATCTTTCACGGAGATGTAATCTCTAGTAACCCAAGTGGAATTACCTAAAATATCTTGATATTCATTAAGCCTATCAGCTATGAGAGCTGCTCTCTCAATAACATTAAGCCGAGTCATAGTGGCTCTATTAAGTGTATTTCTTAACGTTAATACTACATCCAAGGCTTCTTCACCCTCATAGACCCCGCGTAACCTAACTTTGAAATCATCCTAGGTAACTGCTTCTTGAAATGAAACACCTCTTAAATACGCACTCGCATCTCGTTTGGAAAAATCTATAAAACTTTTAGCTTCTTGTAATTGTACAAAAGGGTCTACGATGTGTTTGGCATTTAAATGGGCATCGACGGATGAAATCTATGACCCCACATTTTGAGGCAAGAACCCATTAACCCGACCTTGAAAAGGAAGGATTGCTGATCTAGCATTGACAAGCGTCACAATCGGGAGGGGGTTGACCTGTCCTGCTGTTGCGTTACTCGGTCCAGGGGGCTTGGCTCACAGGGGGCGTCATGTTTACGGTATTTCTTTTCCTATCTCTTCGACCCCTTCCAATTCTATCAAAATATCTATATGAATACAGACGTCCACTGCGTAAACGCGT
Organism: Palaemon carinicauda; assembly: GCF_036898095.1. NCBI lineage: Eukaryota > Metazoa > Arthropoda > Malacostraca > Decapoda > Palaemonidae > Palaemon > Palaemon carinicauda. The sequence continues at coordinate 58,482 of NW_027172050.1, read as the reverse complement.
AAGCACTAAATGATAAAGATTATAACAAAATTCCCCAAAACAATGATACTAATACAAAGATATTTCCCGAGAACTTCTGAAAAAAACGGAACACAAAAATATTTCCCGAGAATTTCTGAAAGAATACGGAATTAGCACAAAGAGAGAAAAAAATTCTAGAGGAGAATTCGGAGTTGAACACAGTTTCCTTTAATGAAAGGAAATAGAAGATTAGCAAACAACTCACCCCAGTAATAATCGACTATTGACTCGTGGTAACTACACCTCACTGCTCAATACTGAAATGAATAAGAAAATGTACTTAGTTTATATGGCGTTGTGTGATGTCATCATTTCCTCTCTCTCTCTTGATATTTGGGTGAATGTTTTCGGTCCGATTTCCTCTCTCTATCTTGATGTTTAGGTGAATGTTTTCGGTCTGATTTCCGTTGAATGTAGTGCTTCCTGGATATGTTTTGTAAGCGTTGAATGTCAGTCATTGGTTTTCTTAGGATGTTGATTGAAGATCCAGTTCACCAGTTTGTATGTATAACATTCATTAAATGTTTTATTCTTCGATGGACTATGATACTTAGTCAAAATTGTAGATTCATTACTGTTGATTTCTTGAAGATCTTTCTCTGGTTTTTAGAGTTTTATTCGATGGTTCTTGAAGATCTTTCTGTGATTCTTAGAGTTTTATTCGCTGGTTCTTGAAGATCTTTCTCTGATTCTTAGAGTTTTATTCGCTGGTTCTTGAAGATCTTTCTCTGATTCTTAGAGTTTTACTGCTGGTTCTTGAAGATCTTTCTCTGATTCTTAGAGTTTTACCGCCGGTTCTTGAAGATCTTTCTCTGATTCTTAGAGTTTTACCACTGCCACCATTTATTAGTGTGCTACTGTTGTTGACACACATTAAGTATGATAGTTGGTATGTTACATCTTCAAGTAAAGTCAAGTAGTTAACTTTAAAATGGTTTATTCTTTAAAATCAACAGTGTTAACATCTCCATCACAGGAGTATAGCTGGTTTGGTCGAATGACCATTCCATATGATGTCTTGATAAGAACTGGCTAAAATAGCGATATCACATTATCGTATAGTCAGTTATCTCAGCATGTAAACACATAATGTAAACTAAACATTAGTATAGGAAGACACCTGCATCCGGTGGCGACACAACTCTTTCTCACGATTCGTATTTGTGTTTATTCTTCATAAAAATGTTACATTGCTGAGATCTGTTATTTACATCCTGCTATGATCTGACTACAGCACTTCTCACACTAGCTTCTACTTCTACAATGACCGATTACGTAATGTGTTTTAAACATGTAATATATGATTATTACATACACACACACACACACATATAAATATATATATATATATATATATATATATATATATATATATATATATATATATATATATATATATATATATATATATATATATATATATATGTATATATATATATATATATATATATATATATATATATATATATATATATATATATATATATATATATATATATATATATATATATATATATATATATATATATATATATATATATATATATATATATATATATATATATATATATATATATATATATATATATATATGTTTATATATATATATATATATATATATATATATATATATATATATATATATATATATATATATATATATATATATATGTATATATATATATATATATATATATATATATGTATATATATATATATATATATATATATATATATATATATATATATATATATATATATATATGTAGACAGTAGACAGATTAACAAGGGGTTGGAAAAACAATGGAATTGCTGTTAGAGATGCAGATGGCAACAAGGTATCAGCAACGGCTGATGTTGAGAAGATCTGGAAGACGCACTACGAGGAACAACTGAAAGGAAGTGGAAGACGGGTAACTGGAGAAGATTATCCAGAACTAAGAGGAGAGCTATGGAACATACAGGAAACGCCAGATCTCATGATAGAAGAAGTGGGAAAAGCTTTAAGAGCTATGTCAAGTGGGAAAGCACCAGGAATAGATGGACTACCAAAGGAATTGCTTGAAGCTGGCGGTGAGATGGTAGAAAGATGGTTGTGTGCTTTATGCAGGGATATAGTTGATGGACAAGCAGCTCCAAATGATTGGATTGAAAACATTATAATTCCAATACACAAGAAAGGGGACACCACCTTATGCAAAAATTATAGGCCTATCAGTCTATTACCACATGCTTATAAGGTTTTAGCAAAAATCATACAAAGTAGAATAGCAAGGCAAGAAGAGGAAATAATTGATGAGGGTCAAGCAGGATTTAGGGCGGGTAGAGGAACAATCGATCATGTATTCACCTTCTCACAAATCATAGAAAAATTCTGGGAGAAGGAAAAAGATCTGTATTGTGTTTTTATTGACTTCAGGCAAGCGTTTGACTCCATATGGAGGGAAGGAATGATTAGGATTTTGAAGGAATGGGGATTAGAACCAAAAATACTGGAAACCATCAGGAGATTGTATGAAAGGACATCGGCTAGAGTAAGAAAAGGAAAGTGTTTGACAGAAGAGTTCATAACCACTGGTGGTGTTATACAGGGTTGCCCACTATCACCACACCTCTTCAACCTATACTTGGAATGGGTTATGAGAATGGCACTTGGAGATTATGAGGGTGGCATAGATATAGGAGGGACAAAAATATCTAACATGAGGTATGCAGATGACATAGTGCTTTTAGCAGAAACTAAGGAGGAACTACAGAGAGTATTGAGAATGGTGGAGGAGCAGTGCAGTAGGTATGAATTAGTGATAAATAGAGAGAAAACCAAAAGTATGAAAATTGGACGCCAGAGAGAGGCCTTAGAAATACAGCTATCAGAGGGAGAAGTGGAACAAGTCAATGAGCTTAAATATTTGGGAGTGTTTTTCACAGCAGATGGAAAGATGGAAAGAGCAATTCAAGACCGAATCTCAAGTGGCCAGAAAGCATTTGGAAGGCTAAGAAGAATCTGGAAAGATAGAAATATATCCATTAAGTTGAAAATTAGGCTATTAAGAGCAATAGTAATCCCCACAGTGATATACGGTGCTGAATGCTGGATACTGAAGAAGAGAGAAGAGAAAAAGTTATTAGCCTTTGAAATGAAATGTCTGAGAAGAATCTGTGGTGTAAGATGGGAGGACAGAATTACGAACGAGAGAGTGAGAGAAATGGCTGGTGTTGAAGACACAATTCTGATTAGAGTGGAAGATATTCAGAGGAGATGGTTTGGGCATGTAGAGAGGATGGAACAGGACAGATGGCCGAAGATAGTGCTGTATGGTCAAGTGGCCGGAAATAGACCGAGAGGACGACCAAGAGATACATGGTTGAAAACCTTCAAGAAAGCAAATAGAGGCGAGACATTTCAGCAGCTGGCACAGATGGCATTGGATAAGAGTCTGTGGAGAGAATGGCGATATCAGATGCAGGACCCAACCCGGAGAATTCCGGACGGGATTTAGTGAGTGAGTGAGTGATATATATATATATATATATATATATATATATATATATATATATATATATATATATATATATATATATATATATATATATATATATATATATATATATATAGATATGTATATATATATCAATATATAGGCCTATATATATATATATATATATATATATATATATATATATATATATATATATATCTATATATATATATATATACATACATACATATATATATATATATATATATATATATATATATATATATATATATATATATATATACATACATACATACATATATATATATATATATATATATATATATATATATACATACATACATATATATATATATATATATATATATATATATATATATATATATATATATATATACCTATAGACAAAACGATATAATTGCAAATGAATAAAGCTATATATACCCTAATATCTTTTGTTATAGAAATTTCCACAGGATGGTCAAGTCAATGCTAGTCAACTATTCGAGTTTAGTATTTAATCGGAGCTGAGGTTGGAACGTCGGGTATGAACTGGTTTTGAGTGAATTTGATTATAAAAGGAATTTTTCACTTTATTTATGGAGAGTGCGTGCGTATTTAGAATATTTAGGGAATTTATTGCATTGCTTTGTTCAGAGCTTTCAGCTATCTGCTAAAAACAAATAAGAGCGAAAAGATTCGTGACGAAAATCCTTAAGGAAGTTGGACAATAAGGAATGAATAATGGAAGACCATAATTCTACACCCAAGAAAAAGTCATTTAATTTTCCTTTCCTTGATTTCCCGTGTATTGAAGGTATTGTCTTCATAGGACAAAATGTTGGACAGACGGGAATATTATTCTATTGTTAAATCTTTTTGAAATTTTTTACAGAATCAGTATAAATTCACAGTAGGTGTTATCCAAAGTAGATGTTTTGTACGTAAAGCGTGAAAGTAAATAATAGAGAGAGAGAGAGAGAGAGAGAGAGAGAGAGAGAGAGAGAGAGAGAGAGAGAGAGAGAGAGAGAGAGAGAGAGAGAGAGAGAGAGGCCCAAAGGGATTGAGAGTCAAAGGCTAAAAGGCGAAAACAAACTCTACTTTCTGAATAAAAAGAGAAGAATCCGAAACAGAGAGTTTGATATCCCATTTAGGGTATTGAAATTCGTATGCCAGCTTTTGTAGAAAAGATTAATGTTCTTTAAGGTAGAAATGTAGTTTCAATTTTATTTTTTCCCCTTTTTTATCTGATTTTGAAAATTTAAAGTTTTGAATCTTTGTTATATAAATATAATAATAAGATATCTAACACATATTCATAAATATGATATGATGCGTAGATTTATGTTAATTTTTTTGTATTTAGATGAAATCCTTTTTAAAATATGATATCTATACATATTAGATGCAAATTGGCTTCAATTCATATGAAACATGTCTGATGCTATTCATTATTGAAGAAGAAAACGACAAGTAATAATACATATATAGCGTTAATAATAATAATAATAATAATAATAATAATAATAATAATAATAATAATAATAATAATAATAATAATAATAATAATAGTAGTAGTAGTAGTAGATTTGTAATCTCCAACATAAATTTTGGAACAATTAGGAGATTTTGCTTTTCTAAAATATAGATAAATTTTCTGGAAATATGACTAACAGAATTTTCCTCCCTGAAAGCGTGACGAAAAATATAACAATAAAGCTGAAGAGAGAAAAGTGCGCTTTAGGAGAACGGGAACAATAAAGACAAAGAACACAAAGAACAGAAGGAACACAGAAATAAAATAAAGAAGGGAAGAAAAGAAAGGAGAGAACAGAAACGGATATGTAGGAGAAATTAAAGTACATGGAACTACCAAAACATGGAGAGGGAATAAAGAGATAAAGTATATAAAAGGAAAAATTTTATTATTATTATTATTATTATTATTATTATTATTATTATTATTATTGTTGTTGTTGTTGTTGTTGTTATTATTATTATTATTATTATTATTATTATTATTATTATTATTATTATTATTATTATTATTATTATTATTATTATTATTATTACATGGTTAGTTATAGAGGTACACACTATACATCTGAATATATTACTTGACAAAGACTGATAACTGGACAACTTTCAAAAAGGGACAATCTGAAAATAATATTACAATAAGCAGGAAAACAGGAAAAAATAACTCAATGCGAAAGAAAATGGATAAAGTACTAAAGAAAGAATGAATAAATAAAATAAAAAGACTTTAGGAACAGTAACAACATTAACATATATAAACTATAAAAATATACCTATATTATACTGTTTAACATAAAAACAATCTCTGTAAAGATCTTCCTTATGTTTTCAGTAAGGTTTCTAAAGAAATATTTGTAACAACCACTTGATAATGGGCCATACATTCTCTGAAGTTTGTGGTGACCAAAAGTAATTCATAAACAGTACCAATGTGATATGTCTGGTGATCTACTGAGTGACAAGTTATTGGAAACCAGCAGCCTAATATAATTTTACAAGGTCCTTAGGCATATAACAATACAGCCAACCAAAACTTTAATTCCTAAGTGTGCAGCAGCCATAAATGGAGATTTTTGTTACAGAAGATACAGCCAAACTTTAGGTAGTTTTGTCTGTATGTCTTCTTGTTCTCCCAATGATTAGATGCAATTTGATACCTGGTATTACTCGTGCCCTAGTTATTTCCACATTTTGTCATTTTAGAACCATGTAGTTTCCCTAGTAGGAGTCTGACATTATTTTTTCAGAGATTAATTTATACACACAAATAACGTTAGATATATGACTTGATAGTTCAAAGGACCTAATAACCCTTTCGGTAGTATCTCAACAGGTGGCTGGTGCCCCGGCCAACCATCTACCTATAAAATAATAATAATAATAATAATAATAATAATAATAATAATAATAATAATAATAATAATAATAATAATAATAATAATAATAACAGCCTTTTTTGATGGCGATTTCTAACGAGAGATTTGATTTTTGTGTGTTGGAAATATTCGATAGAGGAAAAAAAAAGGAATAAAACAAAGAAGAAATACTATGGTGTTATAAAAAAAAATTTCAGGATACTCTGTTGTTATTGCTTTGCTCCTTCAATGAATATACAAATTATTATTATTATTATTATTATTATTATTATTATTATTATTATTATTATTGTTGTTGTTGTTTTTTAGTAGTATTAGCAGTAATAGTAGTGGTAAAAGAAGTAGTAAAAGTAGTAGTGGTAGTTTAATGAAATATACTAGGGTGGATCCTAATTAGAAGATCAGAATTAGTTATGTATGGAAAATACATGAGCAATCTGCCCAATCCGGAGAATATTGACCCTATAATAGTAATAGAAAATTTATTACTCCGATCTTCATAAGAAAGATATGCTCCTTTTATGAAATCTTTTACACCTCAAGTCCGGCAGTAACCTTAATATTTTTTTTCTTCGTCAATTGTCCTTCCATCATGCAACGTTTCTTATACTATTTATGAATTATGTTTTTTTGAACGACCCAATTAGGAGATTTCTAATGATATATTTGGTAAGCATTTCTCTCACCATTTTCTTTTAAATCTTAGCTTGCATAAAAGCCAATGACATGAATATTTCGAATTGAATATATATACATACAAGACATAGTTATTTCAGTGAATGATCAGTCTCGCAGTCTACCTTGCTAAGGGGACTGTAGCGAAATGAATCAATCAACATCATTAACTACACATTAAGGGCTTCCAGGCAACCGTTGAAAAGGGGAGAGTAGCAATATAAATCAGTCAACATCGGTAGATAGAGTCGAGGGGCTTCCAGGCTACCTTGGCAAAGGGAATTGTAGTGAAATGAATAATTCAAATCGTTGGCTACAGACGAAGGGCTTCCAGGCTACCTTCCCAAGGGGACAGTAGTGAAATGAATAAAATCAATACCATTAGCTACAGATGATTGGCTTCCAGGCTACCTTGGTGAAGGGGTGAGTAGCGAGATAATTAAGTCAATATGGATAGATAGAGCAAAGGGGCCTTCAGGCAACATTGTCAAAGTAGACAGTAGTGGAATGATTCAATCAAATACTTAGCTACAGCCGATGGGTTTCTAGGTGAAAGAGACAGTAGCATAATGAATCAATAAACATGTTAGCTAAAAACGAGGGTTTTTTTTGGCTACCTTGACGAAGGGGATAGTAGGAAAATAAATTATTCAAATCTTTAGCTTTAGAGGAGAAGTTTCCAGGTTACTTAGTCAAAGGGAAGAGTAGCGAAATGAATCAATCAAATAATTAGTTTCCTACGAGGGGCTTCCAGACTACCTCGACATAGGGAATAGTAGCGAAAGGAAACATTCATATTTTTCTCTATATTTGAGGGTTTCCAGGGTACTTTGGCTAAGGGACCAGTAGTGACACGATTCATTCTTATTTATAACAACAGATAAAGGCTTACAAGCTACCTTCAAAATGAATCAATCAACATCGTTAGGTACAGACGAAGGACTTCAAAACTACCTACGGCAAAGGGGACAATAGCAAAATGAACCAATCTAATCGTTAGCTACAGCCGAGAGGCTTCCAGGCTATCTTAGCAAAGTGGACATTAGATAAATGAAGTACTAAAATAGTTACCTACAGACGAGGGTGTTTCAGGCTACCTTTGCGAATGGGAAAGCATCAAAGATAATCAATAAAATAGTAATATACAGACAAAGGTCTTTTAGACTACCTTGTAAAAGGGACGGTATTGAAATATATCAATCTAATAGTTAGCTACAGACTAGGGGCTTTCATGTTACCTTGGCAAAGGGGACGGTATCAAAATTAATCAATCAACATCGTTAGCTACAGACTATGGGCTTCAGGGCCACCTTGGCCACTGTAAACAGTGGCAAAAGGTATCAATCAAATAGTTAGCTACAGACGAAGGGCTTCCAGGCTACCTTGTCAAAAGGGACAGAAGATAAATGAAGTATTAGAACCATAAGTGACATACGAAGGGCTTCCTGGAAACCTTAGCGAAGGAGATAGTAATAAATCTATTCAATCAAATCGTTAGCTACAAACAAGGGGCTTCCAGACTACCTTGGCAAAGGAGACAGAAACAAAATAAAGCATTCAAAAGTTTAGCTACACTCTAGGGGTTTCCAGGCTACCTTGGATAGGTGGACAGTGTCGAAACAAAATCAATCAAATCATTACCTACAGTCTGTGGGCTGTGAAGGGGAGAGTAGCTAAAACAATCAATCAAATTTTTAGCTACGGGCGGTGCAATTCCAGACTACCTTAGGGAAGGGAAGAGTATAACAATGAATCATTCATATTGCTAGCTACAAATGAGGGCCTTCCAGGCTACCTTGACGAAAGGACTGTAGCAAATGAGTCAATCAGATCGTTACCTACAGACAAGGGGCTTCCATGATACCTTAGCGAAGTGGGCAGTAGTAAAATGAAGCAATCAATTAGCTACAGATAAGGGCTTAAATTCTACCTTGCCGAGGGGACAGTAGCAAAAAGAATCAATCCACATAATTAGCTAAAAATGAGGGGCTTCCATGCCACAATTGGGAAGGGGAAAGTAGCGAAAGAAGTCAACCATATTGTTAGGTATAGATGAGAGGCTTTAGAGCTATCTTGGTGGAGGGTGCAGTAGCAAATGAATCAGTCAACATCGTTCGCTACAAAAGATGGGTTTCCAGGCTACCTTACTGAAAGGGACAGTAGCACAACGAATTAATAAAATTGTTAGCTACAGACGTGGGACTTCTTGGCTACCTTGGTAATGGGAATAATAGCTAAAAGAATCAATTAAATTTTTATCTATAAATGAGAAACTGCCAGACTACCTTTGTGAAAGAGACTATAGCTAAAAAAAAAAACAATTAAATCTTTAGCACAGACGAGGGACAGCCAGGCTACCTTGGCGAAGGGAACAGTAGCTAAAAGTATCAAATCAACTACATTAGCTATAGACGAGGGGCTTCAGGGCTATCTTAGCGAAGTAGATAATATGGAAATGAATCAATCAAATCATTAGCTAAAGACATGGGCCTTCCAAGCTATCTTGGCAAATAGGACAGTTGCAAAATTAATCATTCATATTTCTAGCTAAAGAGGAGGGACTCCCAGGCTACCTTGGCAAAGGGGACAGTACCGAAATGAATAAATCAAATCCAGCCTACCTAGGCGAAGGGAACAACAGCTAAAAAAAATCAAATCAACTTCGTTAGCTACAGACGAGGGGCTTCCATGTTACCTTAGGGAAGTGGATAATATGGAAATGGATCAATTAAATCAGACACGGGCCTTCCAGGCTACCTTGGTGAAGGGGACAGTAGCGAAATGAATCAATTAACATCATTAGCTACAGACAAGGGTCTTCCAGGCTACCTTGGCAAATAGAACAGTTGCAAAATGAATCATTCATCTTTCTAGCTAAAGAGGAGGGACTACCAGGCTACCTTGCCAAAGGGGACAGTACCGAAATGAGTAAATCAAATGCTTAGCTACTGACGAAAGGCTTCCAGGCTACCTTGGAGAAGGGAATAGTAGCAAAATTAATAGTTCAAATCATTAGCTACAGATGTAGAGCTTTAAGGCTACCTTGACAAAGGGGAGAGGGGTGAGTTGCAAAAAGAATCAATCAAATCCTTAGCTGAAGACGAAGGCCTTAAAGGCTATCTTGCTGAAGGGGATAGTAGAAAAATGAATCACTCAAATCTATACCTACAGACATGGGGCTTCTAGTATACCTTGGGAAATGAATCACTCATATTGTTAGCTACAAATGGGGGACTTTAAGACTACCTTAATGAAGGCCACAGTAGCAAAATGAATCATTAATAACTTTATATACAGATGTGAAGCTTCTAGGCTACCTTGCTGAATGGGTCAGTAGTAAAATGAATCATCATATTGTTAGCTACAGATGAGTGGCTTCCAGGCAACCTTGGCAAAGTGGAATGTAGAGCGATGAATCAATCAAACAGTTGGCTGCAGACGAGTGGCTTTAAAGCTACCTCGGGAGAGGGGTCAGTAGAGAAATGAATCAGTAAAATTGTTAGCAACAGGCGAGGAGCTTCCAGGCTATTTTGTGGGAGGCAAATGCAGCGAAACGAATCATTCATATCTATAGCTACAGACGAGGTGCTTCAAGGAAACCTTAGTAAAGAGGACAATAGCGAAATGAATCCATTTAATCATTAGCTAAAGAAGAGTTGCTTCCAAGCTACTTTGGGAAATGATGTAGTAAAGAAATGAATCAATCAAATTTTTAGCTACAGACAAGTGGCTTCTAGGCAACCTTGGCAAATGGGTCCGTAATAGAATGAATCATTCATATTGTTAGCTACAGACGAGTGGCTTCTGGGCAACCTTAGCGAAGTGGACAGTAGAGTGATGAATCAATCAAACCGTTTGCTGCACACGAGTGGTTTCCAGGCTACCTCGGGTGAGGGGACTGTAGAGAAATGAATCAATCAAATTGTTAGCCACAATCAAGTGGCTTAGAGTCTATTTTTTCGAAGGGGATCGTAGCAAAACAAATCATTCAAATCATTAGCTTGAGACGGGGGCCTTCCAGCCAACGATGACAAAGAGGACAGTAGTGAAATTAATCAATTAAATCGTTAGCTACAGAATAGTTGCTTCCAGGCTACTTTGGGAAATGTTGCAGTGTTGAAATGAGTCATTCAAATTGTTAGCTAGGATACCTTGGGAAATTAATCACTCATATTGTTAGCTACAGATGAGGGACTTCAAGACTACCTTGCCGAAGGACACAGTAGTAAAATGAATCAATGAAAACTTTAGGTACAGATGTGAAGCTTCCAGGCTACCTTGGTGAAAGGGTCAGTAGTAAAATGAGTCATTCATATTGTTAGCCCAGATGAGTGGCTTCCAGGCAACCTTGGCAAAGTGGATTGTAGAGTGCTGAGTCAATCAAACCGTTTGCTGCAGATGAATGGCTTCCAGGCGACTTCAGGAAAGAGGACAGTAGAGAAATGAATGAATCAAATTGTTAGCAACAGGCGCGGGGCTTCCAGGCTATTTTGTCGAAGAAAAATGAAGCGAAATGAATCATTCAAATATATAGCTACCGACAAGATGCTTCAAGGTAACCTTGGTAAAGAGGACATTAGTGAAATGAATCAATTAATACATTAGGTACAGAAGAGTTGCTTCCAGGATGTTTTGGGAAATGGTTCTGTAGATAAATGAATCAATCAAATAATTAGCTACAGACGAGTGGCTTATAGGCAACCTTGGCAAAGTGGACAGTAGAGCAATTAATCAATCAAACTGTTTGCTGCAGACGAGTGGTTTCCAGGCTACCTCGGGTATGGGGACAGAAGAGAAATGAATCAATCAAATTGTCAGCAACTGGCAAGGGGCTTACATGCTATTTTTTCGAAGGGGATTGTAGCAAAATGAATAATTCAAATCTTTAGCTAGAGACGAGTGCCCTCCAGGCAACGATGGCAAAGAGGACAGTAGCGAAATTAATAAATTAAATCGTTAGCTACAGAAGAGATGCTTCCATGCTACTTTGGGAAACGTTGCGGTAGAGAAATTAATCAGTCAAATTTTTAGCTACAGACAAGTGGCTTCTAGGCAACCTTGGCGAAGTGGACAGTAAAACGATGAATCAACCAAATCGTTTGCTGTAGACAAGTGGCTTCCAGGCTACCTTGGGAAAGGCAATAATAGAGAAATGAATCAATCAAATTGTTAACAACAAGCGAGAGGCTTCCAGGCTATTTTTTCAAAGGGGATTGTAGCTAAAAGAATCATTCAAATCTCTAGCTAGAGACGAGAGCCTTCCAGGCAACGATGGCAAAGAGGACAGTAGCGAAATCAATCAATTAAATCGTTAGCTACATAAGAGTTGCTTCTAGGCTAATTTTGGAAATGTTACAGCAGAGAAATGAATCAATCAAATTGTTAGCAACAGGACAGGAATTTCCATGCTATTATCTTAAAGGGAATGACAGCAAAATGAATCATTCAAATCTATAGCTACAGACGAGTAGGACAGTAGCGAAATGAAATAATTATATCGTTAGCTACAGAAGAGTTGCTTACAGGTTATTTTGGGAAGTGGTGCAGTAGAGAAATGAATCAAACAAATCGTTACCTATAGACGAGTGGCTTCCAAGTTTCCTTGGCAAAGTGAATAGTAGCAAAATGAATCATTCAAATCTTTAGCTACAAACGACTGATTTCCTGTATACCTTGGGAAACGGGGGATTAATGAAATGAATCAGTCAAATTGCTAACTAGAGACGAGGGGCTTTCTGGCTACCTGGGTGAAAGGACTAATAAGGAAATGAATCATCCAAAACTTTAGCTACAGACAGGGGGCTTTTAGGTTTCCTAGGCAAAGGGGATGGAATGCGAAATGAATAAATCAAATCATTAGCTAAAGACGAGGGCCTTCCATACTACATTGGCGAAGGGGATAGTAGTGAAATTAATCATTCAAAAGTTTAGCTACAGACGAAGGGCTTCAAGGCTATATTGGAGAAGGGGACAGTAGTGAAAATGATGAATCAGATCGCTAGCTACGAACGAGGGGCTTCTAGGATATCTTTAGGAAGGGGACCGTAGTGAAATGAATCAATCGACATTGTAAGCTACAGACAAGGGTCTTCCATGCTACCTTGGAGATAGGGAGGGTAGCGAAATCGATCATCCAAATCGTTAGCTACAGACGAGGGGCTTCCAGGCTTCTTTAGAAAAGGGGACAGTAGAGGAATGCATCAATAAAATCGCTAGCTAAAGACAAGGGGCTTCTATGCTACCTTGGCGAAAGGGAGAGTAGCGAAATGAATTAATCAAATAGTTAGCTACAGACGATGGGCTTCCAGGCTACGTTGGTGAAGGGGACAGTGGAAAAATAAACCAATCAACATCGTTAGCTACAGTCAAGGTGCTTTTTAGCTATCTTGACGAAGGGGATAGTAGCGAAATCATTAGCTATAGATTAGGGGTTTCCAGGTTGCCTCGGGAAAGGGGACAGTAAAGAAATGAATCACTGAAATCGTTAGCTACAGACGTGAGTCTTCCAGGCTACTATGGCGAAAGGGGATTGTGGCGAAATGAATCATATGAATCTATAGCTACAGACTAGGGGCTTCCAGGCAACCTTGACAAAGGGGACAGTAGAAAAATGAATAAATCAAACCAGGCTACCTTAGGGAATGGAACAGCAGAGAAATAAATCAATCAAATAATTAACCATAGACAAGTGGCATCCAGACTAAGGAAGAGATAGTAGCGAAAAGAGTCATTTAAACATATATTTACAGATGAGTGTCTTCCAGGATACCATAAGAAAGGGCACAGTACCAAAATTAATAATTGAAATCGTTAGCTACAGCCGAGGGGCTCTCATGCTACCTTGGAGAAGGTGACAGTAGCGAAATGAATCAATCAAATAATTAACTACAGACGAGGGCTTCCAGGCTACCTTGGTGAAGGGGGCATTAACAAAATAAATTATTCAAATTATTTGCTACAGACAAAAAGCTTCTAGGCTACCTTGGTGAAGGGGACAGTATAAAAATAAATTATTCAAATCATTACCTGCAGATGAGGGGCTTCCAGGCTATCTTGGCTAAGGGTAGAGTAGCTACAAATATTTCTGAAGAAAAGAAAGTTTCAAAACTAGATATGGCTTCAATCTACTTGAAGACGATTTTAGTAGTGACGGGTGTAAAAGAGAAATCATTACGTCTCAATGGTCCATTCCGCTGGATGACTTGTAAGTCTTCCATACTTGAATCATTTCATTATGGCTATATATAAATTTCTTTCAACAGGCCAAATAAGTATTTTTTTTTTTTACAATTGACGTAATTGAAATGAAATATCTGTATGCTGACGTCCTAAAATTTAATTGTTATATTCCTTTGTAACTTTACTATTTGACATATCTGATTTCCGTTGAATAATTTGATGTTTGGCATCTTATTAAAAATATGATAAAAGTAACACAAACGTGAATAAATAGTGTATATGAGTTGTTTGATATAAAGCATTATTTATATATATATATATATATATATATATATATATATATATATATATATATATATATATATATATATATATATATATATATATATATATATATATATATATATATATGTGTGTGTGTGTGTGTGTGTGTGTGTGTGTGTGTGTGGTGTGTGTGTGTGTGTATGTAAAGAGAGAGAGAGAGAGAGAGAGAGAGAGAGAGAGAGAGAGAGAGAGAGAGAGAGAGAGAGAGAGAGAGAGAGAGAGAGTCTACTTCCTATTTTATATAAGAAAGGGGGAGTCAAAGAGTCAAATAGTATTTAGTTTTGTTGCTCATTTTGATAAAGCTTCCCCTTTTCTTCTAAATGGCTAAAAAAATAGACCTTATGGTACCAATGATATTTGAAATCATCAAATATATTAATGATGGGATGCTGATGCAAGAAAGTCTGGGAAGCAGAGCTTTTACCCCGTCCCCCCCAAAAAAAAAATAAATAAAAAACAAACAAGACTAACAACGAACATGGAGTTCGTTAGTACTTCTTTCATAAAAATAAAAATGAAAAATAAATGCCCAAGTCTTTCCCCAGAAGTTGATTTTGAAAAACAATTTCATCAAATACTCGGAAAGTTTTCTCATTCAAGACATTTTTTATCTTTAGAAGACTACATTAAAATAAAACTTTGAAAAGCATATTATTCTAGTAATTTTTCGATGCAATTTGTAAGACAAAAGGCGTTACGCTCATATCCCACGTAAAAGAAATTAGAATTATGATCTGTTGCAAAGAAACATTTTTTTTTTTGACAAAATCTATAATCTCAATTAAAATACTTACATACATTTTGATTTCATTTATTTGCATAGAAGGGTGTGATATTAAGATAATGTATCAGTCAGTTAGTAATGAAGTTTTTGGATATGCAGTTACGAGAAGAAAACCATGGATATCAAATGGTACTTGGGGTACCATAAAAAGGAGAGAAAAATAGATAACGATTGAATAAAGATTTCGAGGAGGTAATGATAATCACATGGTAGAACATTCTAAGTATTCCAGTATTAAGAGTGAGACGAAAGAAAAGCCAGATATGATTGGTGAGAATAGTTAAACAGGAAAGCAGATGAGGCTGACAAAACTATGAATTCATAGAGTTGCTATGGTATAAGAATTGCTTATATAATTATCAAGGAATTATCTACTAGGGCAAAGAAGAGGAAGCATATATCCAAAAAAAAGAGAGATGTGTCTCCTATAACAACAGAATATGAAGAAAGGCAAGGTTCGATGGAACACTTTCGTGACGTCATGAATAGGAGATATGAAGGAAATAACTGTAGTGATATACCTGAAGCAGAGATAGACCTTCATATGCCCATGAATTAATTAGGTGTATTTCAAGTGGAAGGTATTATTAAAAAAACTAAAGAGATGGAAAGCCCGTGGATATGATGGGATAACTGCTGAGATGATATTGGCCGGAATGAAGTGACCAATTACAAGATTATTTTGTAGAAGGGAGCGTTGAGAGGTAGAACCTGATGAATGGTAGCTAGGAGTGTTGGTGTAAAAGAAAATGATCTGACTGATTATAATAATTACTTCAGTTGTCACGAAAATATATAGTATATCCATTCTAAAGAGACGGGATTAATGAAAGGATGATAGATGAACAAGCAGGATTAAATAGAGGTAGAAGCTGTACTAAGTTTTCCTTTTCAGACATGTGGTACAGCAATTTGTAGAACATAAAAATCTAATTTTGATGGCATTTGTGGGTTATGAAAAAGCCTTTGATGGTGTGATCCGGCTAATTTTGTCGAGAGTCCTGCGTTTTCACCGAGATCCTCTTAGATATGTGAGTTTGATCAAGTGTTCTAGAGCATAGCTAGTGCATAATTAATGTTAGTTGAGTCCTATCAAATAAATTTCCGGTGAACAGTGGAGTACTCCTAGGGAATGTGTTGTGCCTATGTTGTTTATCCTCCTC
The DNA here is from genome assembly GCF_036898095.1 of Palaemon carinicauda. Lineage (NCBI taxonomy): Eukaryota > Metazoa > Arthropoda > Malacostraca > Decapoda > Palaemonidae > Palaemon > Palaemon carinicauda. Next base: position 41,921 of record NW_027172050.1, on the reverse strand, counting down.
ATGGATTTCGTAATGCATAGAACAGTCATATATGGTGGATAAGTATTGGACTGGATTGGTAACAGCAAATTAGCTGACCTAGAGTGTGCTGATGACACTGTCCTTATTTGAAAGACACCGGAGGACTTGCAAAGCTTTCTTACCAGAATGCATGGAATATCACATGACGTTAGGCTGAAGATAAATAGAGGTAAGACAGAAGCTGAGAATGAAATATGAAATAAAAGATGAGATACCATTGGAGCAAGAAAGGATTAGTTAGGTGGAATCATTTAAATATTTAGGAATATGATCTCTAATACAGGTTCTTCAGAATCAGAGTTTAATGAAAAATTTAAAAAGCAAATCAGACAATGACTACGTTAAGTAAAATCTGGAAATCATATCGCCTAAAATTACATATAAAAATCAGGTTATATATCAGTTTAGAGGGATCGGTATTACTGTATGGACAGGAGTGGTTGCATGACAATGAAACAATATCCAACAGATTTTGTAGAATTGAGAATAAAGCTCTCAGAAGAATATTGGGACTTGAATGGTAAGACACGAATAAAAATGAAACTTTAAAAGAGATTAATCGAGTACCATATGAGGATGAGATCATGGTGCTTGGTAGATGGAGAGAGTTTAAGCATGTTCTTCGCACTCCCCTAGAGAAATTAGCTCACCAAAGTTTCAAATGGGCTCCACAAGGCACTAGAAGAGTTGGAAGACCTAGGCCTACATGGATGAGGACTATGAAGCGTCAACTATGATATGATGAACAGAAAATTATTGATTTGAAAGCTCAAGAGACGACTGGCGAAATCTAACCGATGCCCTTTGCGTCAATAGGCGTAGGGGGAGATGGTGATTGTGATGATTTACATTCACATGGTACCACTTTTATATAATAATAATAGTTTATATATGTATAACAAATGAATGATGATTACCTAAAATTCTCTCTCTCTCTCTCTCTCTCCTCTCTCTCTCCTCTCTCTCTCTCTCTCATGACTGTCAACGACTAATTGAAAATGTCATCATCTTTGAAAGTAATGAGATATAGGAATGTTTATTTACGAATAAGATTCATCTTTTCTTTATTTTGGAGATACATAATCACTTTTACTTTTATTAAGTGTAGAGAATCAATATCTAAAAAGTACTCTATAAATCCTAAGTTTATATTGATCATCTTACTCTGGCAGTTGAATCAAAATTTCGGAAGCTCAAACTGGCTGCAAAGGCTTTTTTTTTTTTAATAATTTGTCATCTGTTCGTGGTTTTCTTCACAAGTAGCCTAATGAAAAGGTCTACACCTGGTGATCTGATGATGGTAGGTCCGTATCCTGGTTAATCTCGATTGTTTCTTGTGGTATCTGCAACCTCACCATCCTTGTATGCTAGACCCAGGGAGTTTGGAGGAGCCCATATGTCTACCCAGTAAGTCATCATCAGCCATTGTCTGGCCCTTCTTGGTCCTAGCTTGATGAAGAGGGGCTTGGTCACTGATCATGTGCATATACAGTATGAATAGTGTCTAGGGTATTGCCTCTGCCATTCATGAGTTACCTTTAAACCTTTAAGATCTTTCGACATAGAATACTGTAAATGCTATATGATACCTACTATCTTCCTAAGGTCAACAGATGCCTCAACAGCTTTTATGGAAGGGATTCCTCGTCCGGGAGAGAGAGAGAGAGAGAGAGAGAGAGAGAGAGAGAGAGAGAGAGAGAGAGAGAGAGAGAGAGAGAGAGAGAGAGAGAGAGTGAGAGAGAAGTAATCATAAAATGGCCACACAGGCTCCCCCGGAAATGGGGGTATGGCCATAGCGGCTCACCCGGAAGTAACCCGATACCCGCAGAAGGTCACTGTGTACGGAAGTATAGTATTATTTAAAGTTTTTTGTTTACAAACATTGATTTGAAGGTCGTGCGGTTCGTAATGACATATGTACGTGACGGGGGGTATAAGTTTTTGTTTACAAACATTGATTTGGAGGTCGTACGGTACGTAATGGCGTATGTATGTGACCGAGAACTGTGTCACGATTAAAGGGAATTTGTTTACAAAACATTGAGGACGTACCCATTTGTTATTATCAGTCAACTCTTCGTAATGACGTACGTACGTGTTTATACGTGTCAAGGAACTGTTCACCTAACCTTGAGGACGTAAACATAGTGTGCTACTATTAAAGGGATTGTTTACAAACATTGATTTGAAGGTCGTACGATACGTAATGGCGTATGTATGTGACCGGGAACTGTGTCTCTATTAAAGGGAATTTGTTTACAAAACATTGAGGACGTAACCATTTGTTATTATCAGCCTACTCTTCGTAATGACATACGTACGTGTTTATACGTGTTTATACGTGTCCAGGAACTGTTTACCCAACCTTGAGGACATAAACATAGTGTGCTGCCCTTAAAGGGAATTTGTTTGCAAACATAATTATCATTATTATTATTATTATTAATATTATTATCAATAATAATAATAATAATAATAATAATAATAATAATAATAATAGCACCTGTCCCAATCCGTCCGAGTCCTGTTCCCCTCCGGTCACAGGTCTAACCCTTCACCTTCCGTTCTCCACCCGTAGATAGGGCTAACCACCTGTCCCAACCCGCTCTCCACACACTCACCAAATTCCATGGGTAGATTAATATAAGAAACATAGTACTTAATATTTGTTTCTTTAAAGGAAACATCAAAATTACTGTAAAATAAATACAGACAGCCTAACTTCCAATGAAGACAAAAAAACATTCTCTCTCTCTCTCTCTCTCTCTCTCTCTCTCTCTCTCTCTCTCTCTCTCTCTCTCTCTCTCTCTCTCTCTCTCTCTCTCTCTCTCTCTCTCTCTCTCTCTCTCTCTCTCTCTCGGTACTTTTCACTTACTCATGGAAATTCCTCTGTATTGACGTGGAAGGTTAAAACAGGTTTCTCTCTCTCTCTCTCTCTCTCTCCTCTCTCTCTCTCTCTCTCTCTCTCTCTCTCTCTCTCTCTCTCGCCCTTCAGAGAATGTGTTTGACCTTCCAACTTTTACCCTGGCATATTTGAAGATGACGCTAAGATGGCTTCATCTCATATTCTAGGGAAAAGCCCCGTAATCTCATACTCTAGGGAAGTCCCGTAATCTCATATTCTAGGGAAAGCCCCCGTAATCTCTTACTCTAGGGAAGTCCCGAAATCTCATACTCTAGGATAAGCCCCGAGTCCCGTTAACCACCTGTCCCAACCCGCTCTGGACGTGTAATCTCATACTCTTGGCATAGCTCTCTCTCCCTCTCTTCAGAGGTGTTCGAGGATACGCCTTAGACGGCTTCATACTCTCACATAAAAAAAAATACATGGGAGGATAATAAAAAACATGTAGTACTTAATATTTGTTTATTATTAGGAACAGACATACATACATGGACGAGTGTTAAAATGTAAAAGATTTTAAAGTAAAACCTCGACAGCATTTTCCTTTAAAATTAGAAAATAATAATAATAATAATAATAATAATAATAATAATAATAATAATAATAATAATAATAATAATAATAAAAACAAAAGCAAAATATTTTGGGATTGAGTCTAAGATGAGTTCATACACACACACACACACCAAAATACGTGGAAGGATGATAAAAGAAACACATACTACTTAATATTAGTTTATTATTAGGAAACATTTCAGTAACCATACAGGATATTTTGAAATTACATAACTAAAGCGGATCGGCTTTAATTATGTCGTTTTAGCAACTCACAAATCTCCATTGATAATTCTGGCTTGGTGTGACGCCCGATATACATACATGGACGACTGTTAAGATATAAAAGATAATAAAGTAATACAGTGACATCATTTTCCTTTAAATTGGATGGTGATAAATGTTCCCTCAGTTTCCTAATGGATCCACACACTCTGTTTAAAGTTACACTGTGTATGAAATATAAACAATGAAACGCACACAGAGACGAATTGTAATTTTGCACCCGTATAACATTGGCAAAGCACTTCATGTTGGAATGCCTTCGTAAAAATTCGGTAAAATACGTCGAATGCTCTTCAGGCGGTATACCTACAGGGTCGTAAAAGATGATGTTTTGAAATGGGGACTTCTGGATAATAAAAACGACCCAGTGCCCCACTTTGCGATGTTGGTAAGAAGCAAGCGTATTTGCAATAAGTATAATTGACTTAGGTCTTGTCAAGGGTATCTTGAACCCAGCCAAATAGTCACTGGATACGCATCCATAAAAGTGCGCCTCATTACCAAGTTTATTCCTCAAAGCAAATTCTATATCCCTGGTATTCATCTTACACCTCGCCCATACCACTTCCAGGGTACGACTACTTGGTCATTTTACCCTCTCCGTTGATATATTTTCACCAAATAATGAGATGGAAAGCGGGGCAGTGAACTCCCAACACCCCCACCCTCTTAAAAAAAACACACACACACACACACCTATTCTAAAAATACCTGTAACAGTGTTTTTGTTTATTATTAGGAAAAACTTCCTTTAAAAATATCCCCTCATGAAAACAGCAGATATTTTTTACCTACTTGTATGAAAATCTTACATAAATGGGTGTTCATTTATGACAGGCGGAGTATTCACGCTGAAAGAATCCCTAGGAAAAATTTCATGTCTTACGCCCTGACGTCGCAATACACATTCCGGTTTTGATCGATGGTTATAACTCCCAGGGTTTCTCCAAACAATAAAATAATCCTATTTTCGTTAATCTGTCGATCAAACGTTAAACTAATCCTCAAGTCCCCGTTTTTCTCTACCTCGAGAGTATCCATTAATGCCATTTCGGGTTTGAAGTTGAATGCAATTACCGTCCGTCCACGATCGTAGCAATCAAAATGAATTAGATGATCATAAGTTAACCCTAGAGATTTCAATGTCTCGTAGTAAAGATGGGAATAATTTTCTGGGAATTGCGACTTTATGTCGTATAAAGTGGATCCATTTAGCGTTACTCCTATATGACTTAAATTATTATGACTGAAATAAATGGGATTTCTATTCAATACTCCATTAAAGCTCTCCATATTAACAATGGCCAGGTATAATTTTTCAGGTATGACCTTATTGAAAGGCAAATCCAACGTTGCCTGAGTCTGATTAGGAGCTAACGCATACGTCCTGTAAAGTGTTTTATTAAAGACAGTTTCCACGGAACTATTAGGATTCGAAAGTGCCCGATGGAGTGCCAGTAAAGCCGGTGGTCTTGGGATAACTTTATCAACGTGCAATCTAGCTTCTTGGAGATTAAATTTAAATTCGTTGATAGTTGCGGTGGAATTAATGAACCACGCATTCGGGGCTAATTCCAACTTGATACGAACATCTATGTTATCCATCAAATATTCATCTACAGAGGCAACATCGAGCATAAGTGGGTGAATGATATATAGTCCTTCTCTTTTTCCCTTAGTCACCCACTCCTTTTCCATTTTGTTCAATTTTGTAAAATAATCAGCCGGAAGTACATTTGAAATGGAAGTTCCCTTGTAATCCTGGAAAAGATATCCAAGACGTCCAATTGTTTTCACAGTGTTGGATTTAGCAGTAGTTAATAACTTTATAAAAGACCAGTAATTGAAATGGGGATTTGATTCTACGGGTGTTTCTCCAATATAAACCTGACTTGACTTAAAGATTGTATTCGCCAAAGCATTGACAAAGATAATATTTGTGTCATCACCCAACGCACTTCCATCCGGGGCTGTAACTTTTAAATGAAGTTCTATAGCTAGACTCGCTAAATCAATTAGAGTTCCTTCTATGCCATTGATACGAAATTCGAGATAGCGATCAGTGATAGCCCCTCCCGAGGTAAGATTAGTAGGGAGAATAAAAGACGTCTGACGATCAGTCACTGATGTCTCTACTATCCGCATCCGGTTGGGCCTCGGAAAACTATCTACGATGCCAGCGGTAAAATGGGATGTAGGTAATTCATTCCCCACATGCCCAGCAATTCTCGGAGCAGCAGATGCCATTGTTAATGTCTTTGCTCAAGCACTTATTTACAGGAGCTAAATTACATCGCGCTAAACACGTCTTTATATCCTAAATTCCTACGAAGGATTTTCTTTTTATTTTCTCTTCTCTTTCCATTTCTTTTAACTTTTTTCCTTTTCTTTCCCCCGCCAGTAACGATGCGTCGCCCTGTCGATTTTAGCGCCTCTACCCCCCCTTTCTTTAAGACTAGACCTGAAATCTTTAGCTCCCTGTTGTAAATCACCTATAACATTTTGCCCAAATTCTAAGGCCGACGGTAAGACGGCTTTTGCTACAAAGGGTGCGACTCTTTTAGCCAGTCCAGCTAATAGGCTAAAAATTCCGCTGCCCTGTTGCGAAAGCCTGGGGGCTCTAAATATCTCAATATCCCCTAGAGACCCTCCTCGTTGAAGTTTTACGGGATCACTAGTAAATATGATACTAAACTCCTCGGGAGAGGGAGGGATAAACGCTACCCTCATGGCGCCTCGCTCCGGAATAAACCTAAGTGCTTGGGTACTTGCTTTTATATTGTTTTCTGCTTCGGCCTAATATGAAGAATGCATATTGTGCTACTATCCTCACGAAAGTGTATTGCTCGTCCTTCTTGATCAGTCAAGCGGATTGATATTGCATCCAATTCCTTTGTCCCTAAGGGGTAATACACGTAATTATGATACCCCCGCGTTTTACTACCCCACATACTAAAGCTGTCTAATATATTAAATTGCCTCTCTTGTTTCCTGTCTCTTTGTGAACTTGAGTAGAACTCTCTCTCTTTGATAGTCATATTCTAATAGACCTGTCGCAGGTATATTTTCCTTATAAAATTCGACCGGTAGGATGTTCTTCAAAGCGTATGTTATGTCTTCATTTATACTGGATACCATATAGTCAGCATCAGTGGATAGAATGCTTAATCTAGGCTTGTAGGTTTCCTCTGTATGTGACGTAATAGTGGGCTCACCCCCTACGGATATCCGCACCTTTGTAATAATTATTTCTATTCCGGAATCAACTTCTCCACTGACGAGGCCGTATATTTCATTGGGGTAATGAATATTGATGAGAGCTACTTCATGCTCCAAATTATGATCTAAATTTATACTATTCTGAAGCTTATTTGTAAAGTTACCTGCATTATTTTCAGGGAAAATATCCCTATTACCCAGAGAGGTCAGTGTTACGATATGGCTTTCGCCACCCATAGTGGCTAAGAAATGACTGAAAGTATTCTACTTGTGTTGGGTATATTTAAACCAAAAGACAGTAAAACTTTTTATTAATGAAGTCCCTATTACATAATTATCCCCGAATGGGGATTACATAACCCAAAGATAAAAGTACAGCATGACACAGTTTATAACTATTTTTTGACTGGTAAAATATCTGAAACGAAAAAAATCGTTTCATTCGCAGAAAGGGTACATTACGTCAAACTTCAGAGTTCAAAGACACTTACATAATTATTCCCAGCCGCTGAAAGGGAATTACATAAACATAAAAATACAAGATATTTTTTTCTTTTTTCAAAGAGAGAGAAACAAAATACAAGAAAATGGAATCCTCTCATTCGCATATGAGAATTACATCATCCAAACATAAAAACAAAATGGTCTACTTTATTACTATTTTTAAAAAGTAGAATACGAAAAAATAAAAATCATCTTATTCGCAGAATGAAGAGTACATTTAGTCAAACTTGAAAGTGAAAAATGATACACCCTATAACCTTTTTTTTTAATGAAATGAAAAAGAACATTGAAATTAATCAAATAGAAGCACTAGCCGGTAAATCCTTCGGTGCCGCGAGTGAAAACCTTTCCATGTTTCCCAATTCTGTGGGTAACGGGCATTTTTCAGTGGCTAATAATATAAGCTGTTTACCACTTCCAGCCATCCTCCTCGCTGAATTCTCCAACTCGGGCAAATAGTACTGCATCCATATTGGATCAGCACGACCAGACCGCCCAATTCCAATAGGTACAGTGAAAATTCTTATACTATCATTTTTTTTTTCCACTGCACACTGTTCTAGTTCATTTAGACACCTCTTAAAGTTGAAAATGCGGGCCTCGGTAGTATCATTTTGTAGATTTACGGCAAAATGAGTATCTTTTGAAGTTTCCACATACGATCGAAGCTTCCCATCACTATCGTTGTCGTAAGAATACCCATAGTTAAACTGGGTAATTAGGGTGGCTACGTATGGTACATTCGCTGTGGGGAAACTCGGGGGTTTCCTCAAGATGGCACTTCCGACGGGATGTCGATCGTCACGAATGCACCGAGACAAATTAAAAAGACGTCTTCTACTGCTCACAATATCACCGTATGTGTAGGCTTCATAAGTCTCACCAGCTAGGCCGTATGACTCAATGGCTATAGAATTCCCACCCACTACCAAGCAGACATCGCCCCTCTTTAGGACCCTGTCTTTAAATGAGGTGATGGAGAGTTTAAGAGGGGAGTACTGCATGCTGAAAAGGTCCCGTTGTAGACTGAAAAGTTGCGGCGCCAATCTCCGCACATCACCTCAGTCATAGTCACCCCACCCCCCGACGTTTCCTATTTCGGATGGTGCAACATGTTAGCACATGTATTTCATACCCATCTACACCAGACTGTAATTTTTAATAAGGAACCCAACGCAGTTTGTCTTTTAATTCTTTTCTTTTAGTTTCCTCGCGTTTTAGGCTACCTTTTCCAATTTTCACCTTACTTCCATAAACTTGCAGCCGAGCTTTTGCATTCTTTATATATGAATAAGGAATTCCCGCTGTATCCAACAGGATTTTATAAAAAGGCAGGTCCTCTTCCTCTATAGCACCCGCTTGTTGAATCAATTTCTTTAACACTGCCATTATATTTAAACGATCGATGGGTTTTCTCAAATTTCCCTTATCATCCCACTGGAAGTCATTCCGTCCTTCAAAAAACTAGAGAAAAGCAAGGGCATGCCTTCTGTTGGTTGGTGTTAGTTGCATATCTATCAGATGGTCGAGAGGGGGATTGCTGTACACCACCTGTTTAGGGAGGGGGAGAGGATCGGGCTCACGTTTTAGTTTTCCCCCTAACCCTTTACAACTTCTTTTCTTTGGCTTACTTTCAAACTTGGACTTCATCGCTTGTATCATTTGCATTAGATTACGTAGTAAATCACTATTATCTCCTCCTCCCCCTCCCCCCCTTGCTGCTTATCTCCCTTTCCATTCTCCTCTACATTTTATTTAGAGTTTTGCACTCTACTTTTTGGGCTCAAGCCATGGCGTCCTGATGGAAGGTTCCTTTTTGGTAGCTTCCTTGGGTAAATAACTACTAAGATATTCCCAGAGAATTTAACCACAGGTTATCACAGAATTCTAACTTCTGGAGCGAGTATCCTAAAGGTTTCCCTTTTAAGACATCGTATATCAACAGGGGACGCATGTATTAACGGGCCACATAGCTATCTACACCCCGAACAGAGTTAACACTTCGGTGTGTAAGGGCGGAGAATAGCTGGGAGCCGTTCCACAGCTAATCTCGTCCGTGGCTACTTTTGGTACTCGAGACGTAAACAAACGGGCGCCATTGCTAAATGACGTCACGTCCGTCTTCATCCTTCTGCTAGTAGCTCGCCTATCTTAGACGGATTTTCCCTACGCTCTTTTTATCTCACTGCATCTTCATCATGTCGCTACCTTCGGCCTCGCCTTCTTCTGGAAAGTTGAGTACAAGGTAGTTAGCCTCAACAACGCTTCCGGCCCTTTTTAACTAATCGATACTATTAGTTTATTTAGTCTTCATAGCTAGGAACTTTTATATCGTGTTTTGACGCTTTTTTATCGGTCATCGACTGACCCCATACCAGTTGGCTACTATAGCCCCCAGGCCAGAGCACCTATATCAGTGTTCATGCATGATATTTATCAGTGATCCTAGGCTTAATTATGAAGATAGTGGCATTATTTTACAATACTATTGACTGTGATGCAAGTGTTTTCGCCTTCAGGGACCATATAAGGGACAGGTTAGATAGTGTGTCTTTCTAACCTAACCTACATGTAGGACCCCTATATGCTTCCTTCATCCCCTGCCTTAGGGCATCCCCTCTGTGTAGCCTTGCTCCCCCTACCACGTAAGGGGATCAAGCTCATATCAGAGTATATTATCGCCTCTCTGTTCTCCCTAAGGGAATGATCCCCCCTTAGGGTTGCGTCCGAGAGTGAGGAACGGCTAGTCCTTCCTCTATTGCTGGGGCTAGGTCTCCGACTTTTCCTACAGTAGTGATATGTCTTCCATCCTTCCTAGTTCAGGACGTACATCCCTGCTCTAGGTAAGGTTTTGGAGGGGTTAGTTCTGTTCCTTGCTGGAACGATACCTATGCACCGTTTTCAGTCAAGCTGCCTTACCTTAGGCTAGGGAGTGTCCTCCCTTCCTCAGTGGCCGCTCTGGTACAGAACCCCCTCCATGGAAGACTCTTCTCTTCTCCCCTCCCCACCTATCTCTTGTATGGCCTAGCCTATACTTAGGTTAGTCTATACCCATCTGTCCCTTGTCCTACAACTCCTCCTTAGGGTGGAGTGATAGGGCTACCTTGAGCTTCTGTGTGCAGTCCGCTCTGGTACATATACCCTTCATAGTGTCCTATGGGGTTAGCCACTGGATGTGTTCTGTATGCAGGGGTTTCCCCCCCCCCCCCCCCCCCCCCGCTCTTGGGTGTCCCCTAGCCCTCCCTTGGGCTACCTTAGCTCCCGGTCCTCTGCGGCCCCTGCTTCTGGGTGATAGAGTCAGCCTCTATCATGGGTACACCCACTCAGGCGGGATGTCTGGGGGTCCGTGGCCGGACCCCTACATCCCTCCTCCTGTCTCTTTCACTTCCGGGCGCCGGTCCCTTGCCGCCTCCACTGTCGGTGATACCCACCTCCTACCTTGGTGACTCATCCCTTATCCTCTCGGCCGCCAGTCCTCCGTGTGCCGGGGGACTGCCGCCTGCCACCGGCTTCTAGCCGATGGCTCTCCCTCCTTCCTTATAGCTTTGTCGTCCGCCTGCCGGCCGGCCCCAGGAGTACCGGCATCCACTGCCGGCAGTCCGGTTCTGCTATAACCATCCTTGTTCCTGTCACCAAGCCGGCAACCTCAGGCTGCCGGAGCCGCCGCTCCCTCCGCCGGCGTGCCGCCGCTGTGCCGGGGACCACCACCCCGGTATTACTCTTGACTTCTATATTGTCTGTCCTATTGCCAGAAACTCTGCTGGAGCGGCCTCCGGGGTGCCGGCGGTCTGCCGGAACCGTCCAGAGGCGTCAAGGCGACTTGCACCCCCTTCTACTAGCTATCATCTGATATTGATAGCCCTACACTGCAACCAGATGGCTTGTTTACGTAAATGGATCAGTATCTTATTACTGTTCTATTGGTAATCATGCTGTCTTCTTGCATATCACAGATTTCCAGCATGCTGCGTGTATTTTAGCGTGGCTGGTTGCCGGAAACCGTTACCCTATGGGATCTTTTAGTCCCCTAAATTGGAACTGACTGGCCTCAGTCCCAACCTTATATCCTTGACAATTCCCATAGAATTCTATCTGCCCTACAGACTTATATTTGAATTCTATCCTGTGCCTTTTGTCACCTCGGATTGTCCAAGGATGAAGGTTACGGTAACCAGCCGGGCGAGATGCACGGAGTATGTTCCTATCCTATCTCAACCCTTCCTCTGTGCATTACACCCTTTATCAAGTTAAAATTAGTGATTAATATTAACTTAGTTTAGGAGTCATTCCTATGACCCCCCCCATACTCATTTTCTCTTTCTTTTACAGGAGGAGCAGATGAAGTGTGATTACGACTTCTGCGCTGTGAAACGCCCGCACTTTTACGGGCATACAGCGTGTAGGACCCACGCCCCTTGTGCCAACAAGAAAGGGGATTTGAAGTTCTGGGACCCGCAGAACTGTATGGTCTGCCAGGATCGCCTAGTCGATGCCTTTCATAATCCTCCCTCAGCGGAGGTCAGGGACACTTCTCGGGATAAGCTACGCAAGTGGGTGCGTGGCTTCCAGAAGAACGCCACTGGACCATACCTGGCCACTGAAGAAATGAGGTCCCTTCTGTTCCCAAAGGCCTCCCCCGATTCTGTGGTGCCCAAAGAATTGATCCCCACTGTCCAGATTACGGTGGAACCAGACGTAGTCATGGCCCAGTCCATGCACGAGTGCCACCTGGATTCCGAGAACGACGAACAAATGTCGGATATTTCGGAGGGCACGGAGAAGACCCTTATGGCCCAAGTTGCGGAAGATGAAGAGGACCAGGTGGAATACACAGAGTCGGAGCAAGAGGTCGCTCCTCCTTCCATCACCGCCCCCACTCCTACACCGACGGAAGTGTCTCTCCCGTCTACCTCCGCTACCCCGGAACCCATTCCATCCGCCCAAGAGATGTTCCGGATGATCAAAGCCATTATGGACGACAGGCTGAAAGAAACTCATGAGTTCATCAGGTCCATGAAGGGGTCCAAAGAACCGAAGAAGATCTCGGTTAAGGATCTCCTTGCATGCTCACATGCCAACCCCTGGAGGTATGCAGAGCATATGGTTATCGCGACCGGCAGGATCTTTGTCAGCGATAAGATCGGCACGGTCCCCCTGGAAGATGTGGAGTTCTTCCCAAACTTTAAGGCTTACCCGGACTGTTACGTCCGGCTTCGTTCTGAACCTGCCTCTAAAGAAGAGAGCGAACCCAAGGAGGAGATAGTGTTCGATCTCTCGAAGGCCCAGGCTATGCTAGCCACCGCATTTAAAAGTAGGGGTTTTATCTGCTCTAAGCTTCCGGCCCTGAGCAAGAAGCACCCTACTTACGTCGCACCCGACGATGCAGTCCTTCCCTTCATGGAAAAGGTCTTCTCTGCGTGCCTCAAGGCTGTGGAAGGAGGAAAACCCTGCCCTGCACTGGAGGAGTGCAGACCCTTCTCCATAGAAACTCCCCCCGACGCTCGACACAGGAAGGATATCCAGCATACTTTCGTGGTGGGAAAGCCAGATCCTGACGTAACCGGACGTCATTTTAACGAAGACCTCCTGAAACTCAACGACCACCTCCTTCGTCGGGAACAAGATACGAAGGAGAGGCTTGCAGCATCCATGTCCCACCAGGTCCAACTTGACATCATGGCTTGTGACACCAGAGTCCCAGACCACTACATGGTACTCGCTAAATCCCACATGGCAACCCTGGTGAAGGATTTTTACCACTTCATGAAGGCTCGGAGAGCCTGTCGAGAATTCGTGTTCTCGGGTGCCACTGTGAAACACGAACCCCGGAGGCTGATTTCCTCCAACATCTGGGGTAAGCACCTCTTTCCCTCTGACCTCGTGAAAGAGATCACAGACAAAGCCGCCACGGAGAACAGGAACCTTCTCCACAAGTGGGGCATGTCAAAGAAGAGGAAATCCTCCCAGGACGACGGACCTCAACCTAAGAGGAAATCCTCCAAGCAGAAACCCCAGCAACGTCAACAGAGACGGCAGTTTCCGGGACCCGCTACTCCCCAAGTGGCAGCTCAGCCACAGCAGACCTTTCAGCTGGTCACCCAACCGGTCTTGTCACAGTCACCGGTTTTCACCCCTGCTTTCGAGCAACAGACGACTACCTTTCGTCCCAAAGGTAGAGGCTCCAGCAGAGGTGCAGGCAGAGATGCGTCTCGCTGTCCCTCCAGAGGCAGAGGAGGAAAGGGAGCTAGCGGCCGAGGCAGTAAGCCCTCGGGACACCAGAAGCAATGAAGTGCTTCCGGTGGGAGGAAGACTCCGCCAATTCCAGGATCGTTGGACCTTCGATCCCTGGGCACACAGCATCGTCAAGAAGGGTCTAGGCTGGAGTTGGACTCAACCATCCCCAACCTTCCAGCAATTCTTCCAACAATCAACCCCCCTTCTGGAAGAATATGTCCTAGATCTCTTGAACAAGAAGGTGATAAGGAAGGTAAAGTCCACCAGGTTCCAAGGGAGACTGTTTTGTGTCCCCAAGAAAGACTCCGACAAACTCAGAGTCTTTCTGGACTTATCCCCCCTCAACAAGTTCATAGCGAACGACAAGTTCAAGATGCTGACTCTTCAACAGATAAGGACCCTTCTGCCTCGAGGTTCTTACACGGTCTCCATAGACTTGGCGGATGCCTACTGGCACGTTCCAATGAACCATCACGCTTCCTCCTACCTAGGGTTTCGACTCCAAAGGAAAAGCTACGCCTTCAGGGCCATGCCTTTCGGCCTCAATGTGGCCCCTCGGATCTTCACAAAGCTGGCGGACGCCATAGTACAACAGCTCCGCCTCCGAGACGTCCAGGTGATGGCCTACCTCGACGTTTGGCTAGTCTGGGCTCCATCGCCCGAGGATTGTTTAAAATCCTGCAGCAAAGTCACCCAGTACCTAGAACACCTGGGATTCAAGATAAACGTGAAGAAATCTTGCCTCTCTCCAGCTCAGAAGTTCCAATGGTTAGGAATCCAATGGAACCTTCAGTCACACCGCCTTTCCATCCCCCAGAAGAAAAGGAAGGAAATAGCAGGGTCTGTCAAGCGACTACTGAAATCCAAGCGGATCTCAAGACGCCAGCAGGAACGAGTTCTAGGCTCTCTACAGTTCGCCTCAGTAACAAACCCGGTGCTTCGTGCACAGCTAAAGGATGCCGCGGGAGTCTGGAGACGTTCTGCATCCATCGCTCGAAGAGACCTCAAGAGACGGCTCCCAAACAGACTTCGACTTCTCCTCAAGCCGTGGTCGGAAGCAAAGGCCCTGAAAAGGTCCATTCCTCTTCAACACCCACCTCCATCACTCAACATCCACACGGACGCTTCGCTGGAGGGTTGGGGAGGTCACTCCCACCAAAAACAGGCTCAAGGCACATGGTCTCCCCTGTTCAAGACGTTTCACATCAACATCTTGGAGGCCATGGCGGTCCTTCTAACTCTGAAGAAACTCTCCCCGCCTCCCTCGATCCATATTCGTCTAACCATAGACAACTCGGTGGTAGTTCAATGTCTCAATCGCCAAGGCTCAAGATCGCCCCAGATAAATCAGGTGCTTCTGACAATCTTCCGTCTGGCAGAGAAGAAGAAATGGCACCTGTCTGCAGTTCACCTACAAGGATTCCGCAACGTGACAGCGGATGCTCTATCTCGGACAAGCCCGATAGAGTCGGAATGGTCTCTAGACGCAAGATCATTCTCCTTCATCTCTCACCAAATCCCAGAACTTCAGATTGATCTCTTCGCAACGAGCGACAACAATCAACTTCCTCGGTATGTGGCCCCGTACGAGGACCCCAAGGCAGAAGCAGTGGATGCCATGTCACTGGACTGGAACAGATGGTCCAAGATCTACCTGTTCCCTCCCACCAACCTTCTGCTGAAAGTCCTCTCCAAGCTGAGAACCTTCAAAGGGACAGCGGCCCTAGTGGCTCCCAAGTGGCCCCGGAGCAACTGGTACCCCCTGGTCCTGGAGCTGCAGCCCAAGCTGATCCCTCTCCCGGGCCCAGTTCTCTCCCAACAAATACAGAAGTCAACTGTCTTCGCTTCATCATCGAAAATCAAGGACCTTCATCTCATGATTTTCTCTCCCTAGCCGCAAAGAAGAGGTTTGGGATCTCGAAGAAAAGTCTAGACTTCCTCGAGGAATACAAGACCGAATCCACAAGACGGCAATACGAATCATCTTGGAGAAAATGGGTCTCTTTCGTCAAGGCAAAAAATCCTAAGGAAATCACCATTGATTTCTGCATGTCCTTCTTCATTCACCTTCATGGACAGGGATTAGCAGCTAATACGATCTCGACTTGCAAATCGGCCTTGACTAGACCACTGTTGTATGCCTTCCAAATTGATCTGTCCAGCGACATCTTCAATAAACTGCCGAAAGCATGCGCTCGTCTACGCCCAGCACCCCCACCGAAAACGATCTCCTGGTCATTGGACAAGGTGCTCCATTTCGCCTCCAACTTGGATAATGATTCATGCCCTCTCAAGGATCTGACTCAGAAAGTTATATTTCTCTTTGCTCTTGCTTCAGGAGCCCGAGTCAGCGAAATAGTGGCATTGTCAAGAGAAGAGGGTCACATCCTGTTTACTGATTCAGGAGATATTACCCTCTCCCCGGATCCGACGTTTCTCCCCAAAAACGAATTACCCACCAAAAGATGGGGCCCCTGGAGAATATGCCCCCTGAAGGAAGATGCCTCTCTATGCCCAGTAGAGAGCCTCAAGGTCTATCTTCGCAGAACTTCGAACTTTGGTGGAGGCCAACTCTTCAAAGGAGAAACATCGGGCAGCAACCTGTCACTGAAACAACTAAGAGCTAAAATCACCTACTTCATTCGCAGAGCGGATCCTGACAGTACACCTGCCGGTCACGATCCTAGAAAAGTTGCATCGTCTCTGAATTTCTTTCAGACTATGGACTTCGAAAGCCTTAAAAGCTTCACAAGCTGGAAGTCCACGCGTGTTTTCTTCAAACATTATGCGAAATAAGTGCACGAAGTCAAACATTTTGTGGTAGCCGCAGGTAGTGTTATGAAACCTGCACCTAACTCTGCATAGAACAGCGAGTTACTTGGGACTCTAACTCTTCGGGTGCGTATGTTGACCCTCGAGCGATACGTAGTGATGTCGAAAACACTTAGTGCTTTCTTATAACTGTTCTTATCCCAGGTGAAATGTCATAGTCGTCACACAAGTGCCGCATGCCTAGAGCATGATGTGTTTTAATTAAAGACTGACGTTCCTCAAGAACGAGTGCCTACTAATAAATTTGAAATTCCCTTTCAGATTCAAGAGCAAGTCTTTATTACTATGTACATTATAATTTACTGTAAATTAACTTTACTTATTGCTGCAATTCATTTAATTTTTTGCAATTGTGAAATAAAATTCCTATTTTATTACTTGTGCGTCTCAATCCGCTCCTACTTATACTATGAAATACATGCCTGTCATAGTTTTATTATTCCCTTCCCTATGGTTCATGGAGATACTAAGGTCCTAACCCTTATTATATATTCACCTTTGCAATGTAATATTCCAATACGAATACTTACTCTTCATACCCTAGAGACGAAACTATCCTTCTCAGCACACAGTGTCCAACCACCACTTGTCTGCCTTCGAGAATGTTCCGATACGAATGCCAACCATTCAGTCTCGTCTCCAAGTTCTTCAGGTTCTTCTAGCAAGGTGAATAGCCCTTCGATAACCACTTTGATCTCGGCATGGCCCTACGGTTCTTTTATTAAGATTACTATGCTACATTGTTCAAAGCCCTTGGCACTTACCCAATAGGGGAAAATCTACCACGATACATTGATTCTCTGGTATTTTTCCATCAGGACGCCATGGCTTGAGCCCAAAAAACGGATTTTGAGCGAAGCGGAAAATCTATTTTTGGGTGAGGTAGCCATGGCGTCCTGATGGACCCTCCCTGCTACTTCGTCCAGTTTTTAGGTCCCACCCTGCTCTGCTGTATCATGGTGATCGGCAAGCAACTGGCTTCAGGATGAAGACGGACGTAACGTCATTTAGCAATGGCGCCCGTTTGTTTACGTCTCGAGTACCAAAAGTAGCCACGGACGAGATTAGCTGTGGAACGGCTCCCAGCTATTCTCCGCCCTTACACACCGAAGTGTTAACTCTGTTCGGGGTGTATATAGCTACGTGGCGCGTTAATACATGCGTCCCCTGTTGATATACGATGTCTTAAAAGGGAAACCTTTAGGATACTCGCTCCAGAAGTTAGAATTCTGTGATAACCTGTGGTTAAATTCTCTGGGAATATCTTAGTAGTTATTTACCCAAGGAAGCTACCAAAAAGGAACCTTCCATCAGGACGCCATGGCTATCTCACCCAAAAATAGATTTTTCGCTTCGCTCAAAATCCGTTTTCCCCACTGTCTTGGTGGAGACTAAATCCTTCCGCCGTCTTCCGCGGTATTAGACAATACTCTTTCATCTTCCTAACAAACCCCCAATTAGATTCGCTGCTAAAGGCAGAAGTACTGAAAGTATAGCACCCCCTCTCTGCAATGATAAGATTTTTCTTTTCTCTTTAATAAGCGGTGTCTTTTTCTGGGCTACCGTCCTTATTTCATTCCTATATTTCTTCACCTTTTCTACTGATTTACTATTGCGAGTCAGATTTTCCTTTAAAAAGTTGGAAAAGATCTCCAATAAGCAATCAAGATGGGTCCTCTTTTGTAAAGGAATTAATTCAGACCTTTTTCTGGCGGGGAGGTTATTTAAGAAGAGAAGAAAATCAGCATGTTTGTGTATGTGGGATTTCATTTCCGAGTTTTCCCGACTAACCTTTCAACATCCTTACTATGTATCCACGAGTTAAAACTTTGGGGATACCCTCTCCATGATACGAGACACTTGACTTTTCCCTTCTCGACTTTCCTTCTGATAATATCTATAGGGAAATTTTCTGGTATAGCCGTAGGTATTAGTTCCGCTCTATAAAAAACTCCCTCAATTTTTTCACCGGCAAGATCTTCTACATAATAAGTCAATGGGGCCTGACTCTTGTCTACGCTTCTAATTTTGAATATTTCTAGTGTATTTTGTATTTTATACCCCCGATGGAATACAGACCGTCGGAGCTCACTCGCAATACGCACAGACTGACCTACTTCTAGTGCATTACTATTTTGTTTGCGTTTAAACACGCTTGCTTTATACATTTTCCGAAATTGCTGTCTAATGATTTCTGGGTCTGTATATCTATGCACTTCAAGGGGAGTCAATCCCCCTCCCAATCCTCGGTGCGGGGATCTATTATAGCTTTTTACAAGTTGGTGGAGGACGTCAACATAGACGAGGGTATTTCGCAGAGTTAAATGCTTATATATCTTTTGCTTTAGCGTACGTATAACACGCTCTGCAATGACAGCTTTGATTTCATATGAGGAGACGCTGTAAAGTTTTATATTTTTTTCTTCCAGGTACTTAGATGTAAGTTTGTTATAAAATTCCGACCCGCGGTCAGTAAGAAGGCGGCTGACCCCAAGAAATTCGGGTAAGGAAAGGATCGATATTAAGCCTTTTAACAGAGTCTGTGCTTTCTTGTTTCTGAGAAGAACAATCTTGAGGTAACGGCAGAAGATATCTATGCAAATAAGAAGATAGTTTACGCCCTTGTTAAATTTAGATAAACGCCCCATATCCGCGAGATTGCAACTGATAATAACTCTAGGAGCTGGAGACACCATTTGACGTCTCGGGAAATGTTTTCTTGTGAGTGTATGCAATGTATGAGCATCTTTCGTCGCCAAATAGTCTTTTACATTACTTACAGTAATTCCCGGGTTCAGAGCTCTAGCGGCTTTGTAGATGGATTTTATACCCCCTAAGCTTGATGGGTGTGAATAGTTTTCATATACGGTTTCCAAAATCTTTCTCTTTACGTCTCCCATTCTCCAAATACTACCTCACACGAGGTATTTGTTCTCAGCTGGAGTTCGCTAGGAGTATTTAAACTTAAATCTACCAGCAAATGGGAAAAGGGTTTAGCCATAACAGCCTTTTTATAAACATTCACAAATTTTTTCGATAAAGGCGAACCGAATATTTGCCTTCCTAATAACTCAACTTGAGACATATCCCTAGTTCTCAGCAAAAGCATATGCGAGGCATTTATACTTATATCCCTGGCGTATTTACCACCGTAAAACTTATTTTGCGTATTCAAAATAACAGATATTTTTATGCCGACCCTTAGTAAAGACGTCTACAACAATTTTGTCATGGACAGCCTCGAGAAAAACATCATCGAGGATGTATGAAATAGAGTAGACCACAGCTTCCGTATCTATCTCACTCATCGGGTCTACGATATTGGCGTAGAGAGAGAGTTTTGCCCCAATTTTTTGGATGGGTTTTCAAAGTATGACTATCCACACCACACATAACAATGTGTGTAAACTTACTTTCGTACTTTAATATAAGTTGTTCAACTAAGAAAGATTTTCCCGAGTTGGAGAAGCCAGACACAGTAATACGCGCTGGCTCCCTAAAAATGTCCAAGTCTTCTTCGTTAAAACACTTGTACATTTTAACAGATCCCACATTTAACTGCGCCTTAATTTAAATGCAATGATATAAGTACTGTGGAATGAATACCCCCGTTAATAAAAAGTACCAACCCGGTTGACAATACATTTACAAAGGGAAATTGAACTTAGCAACTAGATATATAGATAGAGAGAGAGAGAGAGAGAGAGAGAGAGAGAGAGAGAGAGAGAGAGAGAGAGAGAGAGAGAGAGAGAGAGAGAGAGAGAGAGAGAGTGTGTTTCCCCTTTCACGCCAATGTAGATGAATTTCCTTCGGGTAGAGGAAAGTACTCCGGAACCTTTTCTTCTCTTTTTTTTCCACAAATATTGATAAACGCGAGGAAGCGGGTCTGGTGGAGAATAAGACGCCACCGCTAATTTGGGGAGAGGATTGTTGGTGGGGACCTCCCTCGCTACTTGCTCATCCTCCTCCTCTACAATATCCGGATGACCGTATGCGTAAGAAATGTATTGACTTACGTGGAAACGTTTTGCGTCAAAGGCTGAAAGGCACTTCTTTTCTACTTTGGTGGTGCTCATCTGCCCCTGAACATTTCTAATTGTACGCACAGTGACGTAATTGACCCGATGATCTTCCAGGATTTGCGTATACTGTTCATGCTTCATACGAGAATGTAGGTGGCTGGGGATACCTTTTACCCTGTTAATCTGCTCCTGGTTGGCTAGTAACAGAGAATATATTTTAGGTTTCAACGCTTTCACGTCTGCTATTAATGTACCACCAGTTTCCGATTTTAAAAGCCCCAACTCGCCTTTTCTTTCATTATTAAAAAGAGGGTGGTCTTCATCGAGGTTGGAAAAATCCATATACGATTTCAGGGGTTCTTGAGCAAACTCCGAGTTAAGGTAGGGAACTTCCAGAGCAAAAATGAAACTATCTGTGTCAGTGTAAATGAGTTTGACTTTATCACCATACTTACGCTTGAGTATTTTATAAAAGAAATAATAGAGATAAAACTTGGCCGCTTCCAGAATGGCAAATCCTATATAATTAGGCATATTGATGACAACCTGCGGAAAAGTGGAAGTGCAGATAACGCGGTCTTCACTCAAACGAATGGATGATTTTAGCCGCGGGTTACAGGCCTCTTTTAAGTAAACCGCGGGCTTCTTAACAACTTGACTTTTTTCCGCGTATTTCAAAGGGTTGAGTAAAGTCTTCCCAAAGACGCAGATACTCATAGCCTTAACCCTGGAAAGGTACGGTGGGTCGTCCGCGACCCCGAGCGTCAAAAAAAAAGAGGTTTTTCTCACGTGACTCACCCCCGTGACTGAATTTGTGGGTGATCGACCTGCAGTAGGTGTCTCCCCTACACGCTCTAGTGTCCAGATGTGCATTGCTGTAGCTGTACTCCTTCCCCGATTTCTGAGACGCGTCGTGGTCGAGCGCAACCGAGTTTACCCTTCTAAGGTAATTTGCATAATTATCAAAGTTATTACGTATTATGAAATTGTCGTAGAATGGTGCAACTTGTATAGGTTATCAATTGTGGAAAGTCTTGGTGGATTGTTTGGCTACCATGTGCATGATTTTTTTTTTAGTTAAAATGTCGTTCATCACCACGAGGACCATTTTACCGCGACTGCCCCTTTTTAATTTTTTTTTCATTTTTTGGCCAAGTCATTCTTCCGTAAGATATTGCCAAATAGTGTCGTAAAACTTTTACTTTTTTAGTGTTGGAAAGTGTGTCTAGATGATCTGGCTACCCATGCGTGACTTTGTTTTTGTCAGATACGACGTAGTTATTGGTATATTGGGTATTTAACTGCGGTTGCCAATTTCTGTTTTTTTTCAATATTTGTAAAAATTTACTACGTAGTAAGGAATTGCCGTATATTATTGATTTTTTTTCATGTTTATGTGTTAGAAAGTGTGCCTTGATGGTTGGGCTAACACGTGCATGTCTTTTTTTTTATCTGAGAGGCCGTATATTAGAATGTTGGGCATTTTTCCGCGAATGCCCCTTTTTATTTGTTTTGCATTTTTTTGCTTAGTCATGTTACCGTAAGGAATTGGCAAGTAGTGTCGCAAAACTTATATTTTTATAGTGTTGGAAAGTGTTTCTAGATGATATGGCTACCCATGCCTATCTTTTTTTTAGCCAGATATGGCGTATATATAGGTATGTGTTCGATTTTCCTGTGATTGCCATTTTTTCGTTTTTTCCCATTTCTTTCAAAATTACTACGTACTAAGGAACTATCATAGAGTAATAATTCATTTATATGTTTATTGTCGGAAAATGTGCCTTGATGGTTTGCCTAGCACGTAGCTGAAATTTTTTTTTTCTGAAATGCCGTATATTAGAATGGCCCTTTTTCCGCGAGTGCCCCTTTTTATTTGTTTTGCATTTTTTTGCTTAGTCATGTTACCGTAAGGAATTGGCAAGTAGTGTCGCAAAACTTATAATTTTATAGTATTGGAAATTGTTTCTAGATGATCTGGCTACCCATGCCTATCTTTTTTTTTAGCCAGATATGGCGTATATATAGGTATGTGTTCGATTTTCCGGTGATTGCCATTTTTTCGTTTTTTCCCATTTCTTTCAAAATTACTACGTACTAAGGAACTATCACAGAGTAATGATTCATTTAGATGTTTATTTGTCGGAAAATGTGCCTTGATGGTTTGCCTAGCACGTAGCTGAAATTTTTTTTTCTGAAATGCCGTATATTAGAATGGCCCTTTTTCCGCGAGTGCCCCTTTTTATTTGTTTTGCATTTTTTTGCTTAGTCATGTTACCGTAAGGAATTGGCAAGTAGTGTCGCAAAACTTATAATTTTATAGTATTGGAAATTGTTTCTAGATGATCTGGCTACCCATGCCTATCTTTTTTTTTAGCCAGATATGGCGTATATATAGGTATGTGTTCGATTTTCCGGTGATTGCCATTTTTTCGTTTTTTCCCATTTCTTTCAAAATTACTACGTACTAAGGAACTATCACAGAGTAATGATTCATTTAGATGTTTATTTGTCGGAAAATGTGCCTTGATGGTTTGCCTAGTACGTGGCTGAATTTTTTTCATTCTGAAATGCCGTATATTAGAATGTTGGCCATTTTTCCGCGAGTGCCCCTTTTTATTTGTTTTGCATTTTTTTGCTTAGTCATGTTACTGTAAGGAATTGGCAAGTAGTGTCGCAAAACTTGTATTTTTATAGTGTTGGAAAGTGTTTCTAGATGATCTGGCTACCCATGCCTATCTTTATTTTTAGCCAGATATGACGTATATATAGGTATGTGTTCGATTTTCCTGCGATTGCCACTTTTTCGTTTTTTCCCATTTCTTTCAAAATTACTACGTACTAAAGAGTAATGATTCCTCTAGATGTTTATTTGTCGGAAAATTTTGTTTACTTCTTTTTTGATTGAATATCATCAAATTTTTTTAGCTAAAATATTATATTGTTTTACATTTTTTTTTCGATTTTATTTCCCTTCAAAAAAATTTTTTTGGGTCAGAATTTCAATTTTATAGTCGTTAAATAATTGACAATTATCCAGCAACCCACCTTAAAATTTTTATGCATAACCAAGAATAATTATATTAGTAAATAACACCTTGAAATTGACATACCTTTCCTACATTTCAAGTGGCAGATTAGGGAGTCTGAGTCATTGTGGTTGGCGGCCATTTTGTGGACATATCCGAAGCGTAAGTTGCCCTATCTATATATATTCTTGTTCCCTATAGAATTTGTGATATTTTGGTATATTTTTACCTGCATAAATATCATATTATATGTTAAATATATGTATTTTTTTACGAAATTTCTAAGTACTCAAAAAATGACCTTTAGATATGGCCCCTGATATAAATGTAATTTAAAAAATAATGAAGATTTTTTTACATATTTCTATTTTAGGATAACATATGTTTATTCCCTAAAAAAATTAGCCACTTCCTATTTCATTTGGGTACCCAAAAAAATTCATGAAATTTGGACAAATTTTTTTGGCCAAAAAAAGTTACCCTTTTTTTTCATTTCAGATCTGCACCTCCATGGGTCTGACTTCATCCAAAATACATCAAGATGTGTCCTAAACATTCAAGAATCAATTCCTAAAAGGATTTGTGTATATATGTATAAACTTTTTTTTATGAATTTTTATGTAAGGTCTTTTTTTCTACTTAATTTTTAAAAATATTCATAATAAATAGTTTTTCTGCAGATGAGTAGTATTTATCTTTACAGTTGTTTTAAGCATTTATTGAAGTTTTTTTGGCAAAAGAAAAAAGGAGGTTACTGCAAAAACTGATTTTTCAAGAATTTTTTTTGGCGTCGGGGTCGAGCGCGTCCGAGTATACCCTTAAAGGGGTGTCCGAGGAGCGTACCTATCCAGGGTTAAAAGCTTTTTTCTCTGTTGATGAGGTGGCCGCTGTCCTCGCTTCAATGTTAGTTTTGATGAAATCGTTCATGTAAGCACTTTGATTGAATTCATAGATTGAATAAACAGCTTCCAGTTCCAGACCTAAGTCCATATACAGCTGAAGAAGGGGGAGAGAAATAAGATTCTCCTTTTTACTACGGTGGGTGGCTATAAGTTTTTTGCACTTTACACCCATTTGTCCTCCTTCCTTCTCTAGCACGTTTTTACAGTAGGGAGACAGATTTCTAAAGGTGACTTCTTCATGAGATAAGCACAGGGGGAGTTCATCTGTCGCTCTAGCAACTTCTTCCGAAGGTACTTTTGTAGTGACGAGTAGCCAGTATCCCTTGTCTTCATTCGTGATAACATTTTCAATACCTCTTCCTAAAAACAGATCTTTTTCTTCATCGGAAAGTTTACGAATCCCACCGGAGGGGATGTTTCTAGTCATGACTGTTGCGTATAGAGAGTTGAAATCCAAATATAGAATGTAAGAGCTTTGGTGGAGGTCTGGATTAAAAGAAGAATTTATTTCACGGTAGTTGGCTGTGAATGACTGACGCACATCGGAAGTGAACCCGCCCCTCACATTGTGCCTAATAAGATTTTACAATTCTTCATCATAGACGTGATCCAACTCGATGTTACTCATTTTAAGAAAGCTGTCGAAAGAGTAGGATGGAAGTGAAACATAGTGTGGTATATCAAGACCGTACTTACTATAAAGAATATCACGCCATCAAATGAGAATATCCCCTAATAGGCTAGTGTCTACAATGAGGTATAGGAGGAGAAAATCCTTCAGAGTTTGGCATTTGGCGATAGTCCAAACACGCTGGGCGCGTTTATACTCCTCATCCGATAGATTACACGCCTTTAGCCTGTTGTAAGAGATAACCCTGGATAGGTACGGTCCTCGGACACCCCTTCAAGGGTATACTCGGACGCGAACGACCCCGACGCCAAAAAAAATTCTTGAAAAATCAGTTTTTGCAGTAACCTCCTTTTTTCTTTTGCCAAAAAAAACTTCAATGAATGCTTAAAACAACTGTATAGATAAATACTACTCATCTGCAGAAAAACTATTTATTATAAATATTTTAAAAAATTAAGTAGAAAAAAAAAAAGACCTGACATAAAAATTCATAAAAAAAAAGTTTATACATATATACACAAATCCTTTTAGGAATTGATTCTTGAATGTTTAGGACACATCTTGATGTATTTTGGATGAAGTCAGACCCATGGAGGTGAAGATCTGAAATGAGAAAAAAAGGGTAACTTTTTTTGGCCAAAAAAATTTGTCCAAATTTCATGAATTTTTTTGGGTACCCAAATGAAATAGCAAGTGGCTAATTTTTTTAGGGAATAAACATATGTTATCCTAAAATAGAAATATGTAAAAAAATCTTCATTATTTTGTAAATTACATTTATATCAGGGGCCATATCTAAAGGTAATTTTTTGAGTACTTAGAAATTCCGTAAAAAAATACATATATTTAATATATAATATGATATTTATGCAGGTAAAAATATACCAAAATATCACAAATTCTATAGGGAACAAGAATATATATAGATAGGGCAGCTTACGCTTCGGATATGTCCACAAAATGGCCGCCAACCACACTGACTCAGACTCCCTAATCTGCCACTTGAAATGTAGGAAGGGTATGTCAATTTCAAGGTGTTATTTACTAATCTAATTATTATTGGATATGCATAAAAATTGTATGGTGGGTTGCTGGATAATTGTCGATTATTTTACGAATATAAAATTAAAATTCTGACCCAAAAAATTTTTTTTGAAGGGAAATAAAATCGAAAAAAAAATGTAAAACAATATTTTAGCTAAAAAAATTTGATGATATTCAATCAAAAAAAAAGTAAACAAAATTTTCCGACAAATAAACATCTAGAGGAATCATTACTCTGTGATAGTTCCTTAGTACGTAGTAATTTTGAAAGAATTGGGAAAAAACGAAAAAATGGCAATCACCGGAAAATCGAACACATACCTATATATACGCCATATCTGGCTAAAAAAAAGATAGGCATGGGTAGCCAGATCATCTAGAAACACTTTCCAACACTATAAAAATATAAGTTTTGCGACACTACTTGCCAATTCCTTACGGTAACATGACTAAGCAAAAAAATGCAAAACAAATAAAAAGGGGCACTCGAGGAAAAATGGCTAACATTCTAATATACGGCATTTCAGAAAAAAAAATTCAGCCACGTGCTAGTCAAACCATCAAGGCACATTTTCCGACAAATAAACATCTAAATGAATAATTACTCTGTGATAGTTCCTTAGTACGTAGTAATTTTGAAAGAAATGGGAAAAAACGAAAAAATGGCAATCACAGGAAAATCGAACACATACCTATATATACGCCATATCTGGCTAAAAAAAGAAGATAGGCATGGGTAGCCAGATCATCTAGAAACACTTTCCAACACTATAAAATTATAAGTTTTGCGACACTACTTGCCAATTCCTTACGGTAACATGACTAAGCAAAAAAATGCAAAACAAATAAAAAGGGGCACTCGTGGAAAAATGGCCATTCTAATATACGGCATTTCAGAAAAAAAAAATTTCAGCCACGTGCTAGGCAAACCATCAAGGCATATTTTCCGACAAATAAACATATAAATGAAATATTACTCTGTGATAGTTCCTTAGTACGTAGTAATTTTGAAAGAAATG
Source organism: Palaemon carinicauda (assembly GCF_036898095.1). Taxonomy (NCBI): domain Eukaryota; kingdom Metazoa; phylum Arthropoda; class Malacostraca; order Decapoda; family Palaemonidae; genus Palaemon; species Palaemon carinicauda. The sequence goes on along the minus strand of NW_027172050.1, from coordinate 14,719 downwards.
GGAAAAAACGAAAAAATGGCAATCACAGGAAAATCGAACACATACTTATATATACGCCATATCTGGCTAAAAAAAAAATAGGCATGGGTAGCCAGATCATCTAGAAACACTTTCCAACACTATAAAAATATAAGTTTTGCGACACTACTTGCCAATTCCTTACGGTAACATGACTAAGCAAAAAAATGCAAAACAAATAATAAGGGGCACTCGCGGAAAAATGCCCAACATTCTAATATACGGCATCTCAGATAAAAAAAAAGACATGCACGTGTTAGCCCAACCATCAAGGCACACTTTCTAACACATAAACATGAAAAAAAAATCAATAATATACGGCAATTCCTTACTACGTAGTAAATTTTTACAAATATTGAAAAAAACAGAAATTGGCAACCGCAGTTAAATACCCAATATAGTAATAACTACGTCGTATCTGACAAAAACAAAATCACGCATGGGTAGCCAGATCATCTAGACACACTTTCCAACACTAAAAAAGCAAAAGTTTTACGACACTATTTCGCAATATCTTACGGAAAAATGACTTGGCAAAAAAATGAAAAAAAAGGAAAAAGGGACACTCGCGGTAAAATGCCCGACATTCTAATATACGGCATCTCAGAGAAAAAAAAAGACATGCACGTGTTAGCCCAACCATCAAGGCACACTTTCTAACACATAAACATGAAAAAAAAATGAATAATATACGGCAATTCCTTACTACGTAGTAATTTTTACAAATATTGAAAAAAAAACAGAAATTGGTAACCGCAGTTAAATACCCAATATACCAATAACTACGTCGTATCTGACAAAAACAAAGTCATGCATGGGTAGCCAGATCATCTAGACACACTTTCCAACACTAAACAAGCAAAAGTTTTACGACACTATTTGGCAATATCTTACGGAAAAATGACTTGGCAAAAAAATGAAAAAAAATGAAAAAGGGGCACTCGCGGTAAAATGGTCCTCGTGGTGATGAACGACATTTTAACTAAAAAAAAAAACATGCACATGGTAGCCAAACAATCCACCAAGACTTTCCACAACTGATAACCTATACAAGTTGCACCATTCTACGACAATTTCATAATACGTAATAACTTTGATAATTATGCAAACTACCCTAGAAGGGTAAACTCGGACGCGAACGACCCCGACGCGTCTCAGAAATCGGGGAAGGAGTACAGCTACAGCAATACACATCTGGACACTACTAGAGCGTGTAGGGGAGACACCTCCTGCAGGTCGATCACCCACAAATTCAGTCACGGGGGTGAGTCACGTGAGAAAAACCTGTTTTTTTTTGACGCTCGGGGTCGCAAACGACCCACCGTACCTATCCAGGGTTAAGAAAGCTGTCGAAAGAGTAGGATGGAAGTGAAACATAGTGTGGTATATCAAGACCGTACTTACTATAAAGAATATCACGCCATCAAATGAGAATATCCCCTAATAGGCTAGTGTCTACAATGAGGTATAGGAGGAGAAAATCCTTCAGAGTTTGGCATTTGGCGATAGTCCAAACACGCTGGGCGCGTTTATACTCCTCATCCGATAGATTACACGCCTTTAGCCTGTTGTAAGATGCCGATTGAGGGGGTAACTGCCTTTCCTCGAGTTTTGAAAAACTATCTATATAGTCATAGCAGAAAGGTAATTTACCCTGAATAATTTCAGCCCTAAGTTCCTCATTCTTTATCCCACTTAACATTTCCTCCGTTAATTGTGCTTTCCTTCCATCCCTAAAATATTCAGAAGCTAAACTATCCAAAGAAGACCCTAGAAAGGCTATAGAGTCAAGAAAAATTAAATTCCATACAGACATTCGCTGAATTTTTAGACCTTGTTTTGTCATGATACTGATTTGGACTTTATCTTTAAGATCCTTAAGGATGAGGCCTAAGTCATAACTCGAATTGTGGGCAAAAACAAGGAGGTGTGTTTTTTTTCGCGGCATGATAAATTACATCGCCTACAGTACGCCCCAATAAAATTGTTATTAGGACTGGCGTGGTCGTGATGTCTATGTTTATCGCTCCCGTCTTTGAATGGTGACTTGCACAATTGGCATACGTCCTGCTCAAGGAATGCCCTTTCATCCTCCGCTGTCATATGAATGGGAAAAGTTCACCATTGCTTTCTTATTGTCTCCCAACAAGCATTAAGGTCTGCCAGAAACTTATCAACGCAATCGTTTCCGCAATAATAACTCGAAGCCACTCTTTGACCTATGCAATCGAAAATGATGTAGCAGTACGCTATTGATTTATGTATTGTCTCTACACCATACGCACCGGGAGATTACTCTAAAGCTGTTTCCATATCAAAGACGCAAATATAGGAAAACTTTTGCGTCTTATGCTGATTTCTAAACCTTACTGTGCTTCCGACGGGGGGAAAATTCAACGTTACTGCGAGATCACAACTGGCTTCATACTGTTCTAGCTTAGAGGTTGTCGAATGCTGTGATAGACAGTTATGGCAAAAGTACAGAGGGTCGAGAGATCTTACCCGGGCAAAGGATTTAACGAAGGAATGAAAATCCTTAATGAGGCATGTATGTTCCCCATCTAAGAGGAGAAGTGGGACTACGCTTTGAAATTTTTTCATTCCCCGCCTTGACAATTGCAGCAGGTACCTTCCATCCGCGGATTTTTCCATTTCGTAAACGTAAATGGAGATATGATTTGCCAACTCGAGGCGTGAAATGTCTTCCCATTGGATGGGAAGGTGAGTCGGGTGAAATTGACGTATTCCGAGCAACGTTGAATACTATTTACAGGGCGATAAATATTTTTCCAGCGTGGAGATGGCTGTTGTTTAGCGATAAAGTAGGCAGCCAGACACTGAATTAGGCAGGAATTCCCAATTCCAGAGGGAATAAAAACTTTCTCACTTCCGCGGACTTCTTTCTTAGGAAAAATGTATACACCCATTCCAGACATTACAGCTTGGCGGTGAAAAAAGAGTTTGAAATTCTTGACGCCTTGAACTGTCCACCCACTCCCCTTTAATTCACTGCTTATTTGTGGGAACTTATCTTCAATGAAATGTTCCCATTTATCTAAGAGCTTATTGATTTCACTAGCGTTAATAATCGTCTCTGGGAGCCAAAGCTCCACAGGTTCGTTTTCCGTTTCCCCCAATTTTTGAAAGCTTAGCTTCCTCATATTAGAGTTCAAAAGTCCCACAATGTTAGCTGTAAATGTTTTGTTTTTAAAATATTTCCGTATTCGCACACTAATATCATCCCTACAAATTACCATAAATAATGTTGGGTCACCTACTAAGGGGGCTGAGAATTTTTCAACAACGTACAGGTAACTGAAGGCGGTCTCTCTATTAATGAGAATGAGTGCCGGTCCCGTATCAGGTGTCGAGGGGGATCCCCCAGGTGTGGGGGGTTGCCCACGTGAAACTTCACCTGCTGAGGTTGTAGCAATTGAAGGTAGAGGTGGTGTTGTTTTAACAGGTAATTTCCCTCCATCCGTTTTTGTGGATGTAGGAATTGTGTGATGAGACGATTTATTTACAGGTAATTCCCCTCCAGGCGTAAGCACTGGAACGAGAGAGAAATGCTACTGTTGTATATTATTTGAAAGGTCTAGGGCAAATTTTAAGCATGCATTGTAAAGCCAAATTGTAACACACGTAATGATTATAAATACGCAAAAAGGAAACTAGAGAATCTCCATCCTAGATCTTATTCTACTTTAACAATTCCTTTCAGACTAAACTTGCAATAATCCTTGGGTTGAATATTTCGAAAATAGATAATGGTACTATACATTACATTTTTATATTAAACAGTACTTACTTGCATGATATATCTTTCGTTTTTTGAGCAGGAGATGAGACTCACTCTTTTCAAATTTTCTTTTCGCACACCGTTTCTCTAAAAAAAAAAAAAGAAACAAAAGTGATAGCTAATTCACCAACACTTAACATAATCGCAATATTCACATCATAAATATTTTCGAAATTTCACTGATAAGGCTATATTATACCTGGTGAGGAATTTTCCATGCTGTAAATCACGCTTGCACAACTGCTGGAAGCGCGCACACCAAACTGATGAAACTGGGCCCCCCGAGGGAAGCAGTGATGGTGGTAAACGTTTAAACAGTAGGCGGGTCGGTAGGCGAATCCTTAAAACTGCTGGCCTGGGTGCGTGTGTACGTTTGTGTTTACGTGCGTACTGTATATAGTGGAGTCACTTCGACCTTTGGCACACACGGTAAGTTCACCAACTGAAGTCAATTCGACCTTTGACACACACGGGACCTTAGAGAAAACAAGCATGGAATACTCGTACAAGAACGATGCCCATCTTCTGGATGAGGAGGTTACCTGCTTCCGATGAGGAGGTTACCTGCTTCCAAAGGAGTGAGTTTTTTCAAAGTATTTTCATTGGAAGTTTTGAAGTTCCTTTAAATAAAAAAATATTAAGTACTATGTTTCTTATATTAATCTAGCCATGTATTTTGATGTGTGTGTGTGTGTGTGTGTGAGCCTTGATTATATTTCCGAAACTTATATTTCAATGTTTATTCCCGTAGGTGTGTATATTCCTCTGATTGATGAAGCACTAATTCGGCGAAACCTGGAAAATGTCCGGAAGGTCAAGAGGGACCTTCAAGGAGGTATACAGGAAGGAGAAGCAGCCGCTGAGCAGATGGTGAAGCAGTTGGGTACCTATATGGTGAACCC
>NW_027172050.1:2500-5000 GCF_036898095.1 Palaemon carinicauda | reverse complement strand
TATATATATATATATAGCTGTAACTGTTAGTGAACTATATTCTTATTTGAATTGTTCATTACTTCTCCTTTTTATTTATTCTCTTATTTATTTTCTTCACTGAGCCATTTTTCCCTGTTGAAGCCCTTGGGTTTATAGCATCCTGCATTTCCAATTAAGTTTGTAGATTAGCTAATAATAATAATAATAATAATAATAATAATAATAATAATAATAATAATAATAATAATGATAATAATAATATTAATAATAATAATAATAATAATAATAATAATAATAATAATAATAATAATAATAATAATGATAATAATAATATTAATAATAATAATAATAATAATAAATAAGTCAGAGTGATTGTTTTAGATTCTTAATTTCCTCTCATCTTAAAGGGACACATAGCTCTAGGCCTTTAATTTTAGTTTTTCATCTTGTGGTGATAAGACTTTTTAAAATATGGTAATTCCATGACCACATTTTTTATTCAGTCATATTTTTCCTGTAGTATTATTTTTTTTTCTCTCTCCTTTTTTATTTATTAAATTAAATACACTAAATAATATGCACAAGTATCGAATGAGCAAAAGAGAATGATATATGCAGATTTTGCTAACTATTAAAATTGTATGGGTAAACAATACAATATATGATCCATGTTATTCTGTCTTATTTCATTTCTTCTTGTTTTTCTTCAGGTTTTTGTTTAATTGACATACTGACTAATCATCTTTTATGGCTTATATCTTCATTGTTCATAGTTACTATTGCTTGAAGTATTTTAAGGAAATCCTTTTGCTTATGTTTTGAAAAAAATAAATCTTTCATATACAGTAGGTCTTGTTTTATTTTGAGTGTTCTTAGCGGAAAGCTGGAAAAAGTTATACATTCACTCAATCCTATTTGTAATCAATTCTATTTTAATGTTGTTGCTGTTTACAAAACATTTTAATTGTTCGTAACTTCTCTCGTAGTTTATCTATCTCATATCTTTTCCTCACTGGGACATTATTCCCTGTTGGAGTCCTTAGTCTTATAGTATCCTGCTTTTCCATTTAGGGTTGTAGATTACGTAATAATAATAATAATAATAATAATAATAATAATAATAATAATAATAATAATAATCTATGAATTCGGACATATCTGAGTGGTGAAAATAAACTCTATTTTATTTTATTCTATTTTATTCTCTATGACCAGATACTCGTAAATACATTAGTGATGACATAAATCTTCAGTGGATGACCCAGTAAAGCTAAATCTATCAACTGAAACGACGAATGATATGGATATCAATCTTCCATTCTCTCAGATTTTGATCAATGTAGACATATTATCAAGTGAACTGTTTACCTCCGAAAACAGGTCAGTTGAACTGCAGGCTGTATTGTTGAATATCCTTCAGATACTTGTTGCAACAGAAATAGAATCAGTTTTCCGCGGGTTGTAAATGATGGAAACTTAAAACTAGGTCGCGCTCACCTTTAGGCTAACCAGGGCCTCTTTTTGATCTGTATTACTTTAAAGATTATAATATTTTCTTGGTTAAACATTAAAACATTTTGTAGATTTCTAATTTAACTATAGTAATTCTAATTTGGATCTGTTTTAAACAACATTGACAAAAATAATCAAACAATTGTTAACGGGTTGTTAAAGGGCCTTGAATGTTGTTAATTTTGCTGAGTCTGTAACGATTTTTTTTATTTGTCTTATGAATCTTTATTTTTTGTACCTCTTTCTTGAAATTTATTACCATTTGTTTTCTTAAAATGAAGTAGGACGGTCTCTTCGAAAGCTAAAGAATAATTTTCCTCGTTCATGAATGAGGGATTATTCTATTTTTCATATATACACAGAAAATTGTTACAGTCAAAGGCATCTCTAAAATTAGTAAAAATCATACGAACTTCATCTTCAGAATCAATTAATGTCTGTATGATAACATGAATTATATGAAGAGCATCATAAGATCCAAGTTCCAAGGAAGAGCCAAAGTTTAAACAACGAAGTTTTGGATTCATACGATTGAATTTATGAATTTAGGTCCAAAGGCCCATCGCTGGTGTATTAGGGGTATTCAGTATCCATATCCATATCATTACTGTTGTTGTTGTTTTTGTTGTTATTATTATTATTATTATTATTATTATTATTATTATTATTATTATTATTATTATTATTATTATTATTTCATCACAGTCAACTGAGACTGTCTATCCATAGTGTGGAGTTCCGGTTCTAAAAAGGAAAAGCTCTGGGCAATTTGGGTGTGTCCCGTCCTTAGGAATCCATGACCTAAAACAATTCCTAAGACCCTCACAACAAACCTGAAACAATTCCCAACATCCTCACATTAAACCTGAAACATTTCCCAACACCCTCACACCAAACCTAAAATAATTTCAATCACCCTCACCGCAAACCTGAAACAATTCTCAACACCCTCATACCAAACCCTAAACAGTTTCCAAAACCCTCACAACAATCCTAAAACGAAGTA
>NW_027172049.1:387500-398705 GCF_036898095.1 Palaemon carinicauda | reverse complement strand
ATATATATTATGAAATTTAATTATACATGCACGCATCTGTATAAGCGCATACAGATATACAAATGTACCTGGTTAGTTCCCTTTTGAATTGTACCCCTTTACAGGTGGGTCGACTTGCGGCGGTTGTCCATGCTAGCCACGGACACATTCAGGACATGCAATCAATGCAATCAGACGAGGTTAGCGCCATGGCTTATTGGTGCAATGCAGTCCACCAGTCCACTTATCTATAAAAAGTTACCGTAGTCTGCCTTGCCATATAGGCAAGTATCCCCATTCCTAATTACTTGTTAAGGAAAGGGGCAAAGTTGTATGAGTATATACAACAGCAAACAAATGCAGCCGTGTCTAGTGCACTGCAGGACAAAGGCCTCAGACATGTCCCTTATTTATGTCGGGGGCTTTGGTCAGTTTTCGTTACCACGCTGGTCAATTGTGGATTGGTGATAGCGGGAGATGTTTGCTTGATAGCTCACAGCAGACTAACCTAGTATGGGACTATAGGTGGCCCTAACTAGTACAGCTTTGCTGATCATGGCGAAACGCAAACTTTTTACCACATAAAGGTATCACCACTCCGAAAATGTGTCCGCTTAGCCCACTTACGTGTATACATTTGTAGGTCATCGACCCTTCTTGCATTGGTTATTGATTTTTCTGTTAAGGACACGGGTTTTAGTCTCTTCCAGGGAATCCATACTTTATGAGCTACCTCACTGCCAACCCGATTATGTTCATTTTTGTTATTTCTGATTGCGTCAGATTAGTTTTTACCGGAGGAGACTCATCCAATGCAGGGGTTTTGGTTTCTGTAATGGGGGGGGGGGGGTACGGTTACGTTATATTGGTTCTTTGTCGGCATATATTTTGCTCATCTGATCAGATTTTAAAAACGACTTAGTTCCATGATTGAAACACTTGCTAATAATTTACAATATTGGGTTGTGGGGTTTTATAAAATTTACCGTGCGTTTGGGTGTTATCTCCATGCCTGTTAGAACTGTTTATCTGTGTACCTTTCCTGTATATCGAGTAAATTCCTCGCTGATTTTAGCATAATATTTAGGTAGGCTAAGTAATGTGTCTGTGATTTTTAAGCCCGAATTGTAACATTTTGATGTTGCTTCTGCCAAAGAAATTGCTAGGAGATGTGGTGTAATCGACAATGTAGAATTTCTAAGAAATGTCCTGTTGCATGCTTCATGAAAGCATAAACTTTAAAGCAGTTCAAATTAATTTTTTACTTAGTGTCTGTGGGGTAAGGAAGTTGAAATACAACCTTGGGTCACGGTTTTAAGTTATTTATCGATAGAAAAAAAAAAACGAGAGAATTGTCAGCGAAAAGGTAATTTTGATATGAATGAGATTAAGACATGAAAAGAAATGAGTTGAAGTTGCCAAATATATTATGACATAGAACCTTGATAGAAAAGAGTAGAGATTTTCTTGCAAAGCATAGAAGAGTTGCAGAGATTATATAAGATCGTTTGACTTTCTGTTGATGAGTTTCATTAGAGGCATTTCAAATAGCTGGGAGACTTTAGTAGAAATAGAGCAAGATTGAATGTGACAGTGACAAATAAATCCTCTTGCTAGGAAACAGTAAGTTTCGAAAAATTGCTTTTTGATGAAATAAAAAGAGTGAAATAAAATTCAGAGATTAGTGGTTTATGCATTTCAGAAAATCTTCTGGACGAAAAGAGTATAATGCGCTTTAGATTTTTATGTATAAGTTTATAAGAAAAAGAGAAAAAAATAACGATTTTACAGACATGGAAAATGCATGGATGATTATTGTATATTATTTATGTTCTAAGGAATAGAATAACCACGATCGTAAGATAGTTTTCACAGATCCCCCGTCTGTTTATTTCCTTATTTATCATTTCCCCCCTTCCATGCTCACAAATATATCCTTGATTTTAATCTGCGAACTGTTTCTTTAGCCTCCAAATGTAATTTGAGTTAAACAATCAAGACTTCGTTAATATTACCATAAAATATGCTTTTCCGATATTAGTGAATCACTTGACAATATAGTTATAAATCCGGGTAATCACTTGATAAAAAGTAATCTGAGAGAGAGAGAGAGAGAGAGAGAGAGAGAGAGAGAGAGAGAGAGAGAGAGAGAGAGAGAGAGAGAGAGAGAGAGAGAGAAGGCAGGGAATCGATAAAGCAAAACCCTGACATCACTGCAGTTCATTCAGTAACACACCAACTACTTCTAAGAAAGGTAGATTCTGAAAATCAATGGCTCACTGTAAGACTAACGGGCTGTACAAAATATAATATTTAGCCTAAGCTAACTGCAAAGAAGTAATGTAAGGATAATCACACAAACACGCACATATATATCATGTATATATATGGATATATACATATTTGTATGTATATACAGTATATGAACTGAATGTATATAATATGTGTATATGTGTATATATAAATTATTTGTGTGCATGTATATATATATATATATATATATATAATATATATAATATATATATATATATATATATATATATATATATATATTTATATATGTGTGTGTGTGTGTGTGTATGCGTTATTATGGAGTTACTCTTAAATATGTAAATTTGATTAAGTTTTTCATGAGCCTAGTAAATGCAAAATTAATGTTAGTGGAGTCTTATCAAATAAATTTCCAGTGAACAGTGGAGTACTCCAAGGGAATGTGTTGTTATCTATGTTGTTTTTCCTCTTCATAGATTTTGTAATCCATAGAACAGTTAAAGATGGCGAAGAAGGATTGGATGGTATTGGTTATAGGAAATTAGCTGGCCCAGAGTATGCTGATGACTCTGTCCATATTAGGAGAACACCACAGGATTTGCAATGCTTGCCTACCAGAATGCATGAAATATCTCAGGAGGTTGGGCTGAAGATAAATAGAAGAAAGACAGGTGATGAGGAAGGAGTATGCAATGGAAGATGAAATATCATTGGAGTGAGAAAGGATTAATGAGGTGGAATCATTTAAATATTTAAGAACTATGATATCTAATACAAGGTCTGTAGAATTGGAGTTTAATGAAAGATTGGAAAAAGCCAATCAAACAATAGCCAGGTTAAATAAAATTTGGAAATCAAATCGCCTGAAATTACACATAAAAATCAGGCTATATATCAGTTTAGTGAGATCGGTGTTACTGTATGGACATGAGGCGTGGTATGACAATGAAAAAAATATTCAATAGGTTTTGTAGATATGAGAATATAGCCCTCAGAAGAATATTGGGAGTTAAATGGCAGGGTAGGATTAGAAATGAAACTATAAGAGAGATTACTTGAGTGCCATATGTGGATGAGATCATGGTGAGGGGCAGATGGAGATGGATTGTTCATGCTCTTCGTACTCCCCAAGAGAGATTAGGTCACCAAACTTTCAATTGGGCTCCACAGGGCACTAGAAGAGTTGGAAGATCCAGACCTACATGGCTGAGGACTATGAAGCGGGAAGTAGTAGAGGACGATTGGAGAAGTATTGATTTAAAAACTCAAGATAGAGATGACATTTTAAATTGAACTGAGGCCCTATGTGTCAATAGACGTAGGAGCAGATGATGATGTATATATGTGTGTGTATACTTGCATACACACATATGTGTAATTCAAGAGTACTGGTACTTGGTAGCAAAAATATGCATTATATTTGCTACGGTGGCTCACAGTTAACGAAAATAGTCTTATAGACTATTCGTTTTAAGAAAGAATAGTATGCGTATTTATGGCAGAAAGTGAATGTGCCATTTACAAATGTTACATTTCACATCAAATCTATGGTCCCACGTAAGTTATTTCCAGATGGCCATATTGTTTTGTTGTCATTTTGACCAAACTAATTACCCTCGTCAAACTTTCCACGTTTAGTTATTTCTTTTTAAATACATTTATTAAGTTTGCGTAATTTGAATCCGATATCCATAATAAAGTCAAAGCTTACTTTGATAAAACTCTTGTACTGTGTTTTATTTCAGTATATTGATTTAAGTCTCTTGAAAGGTATTTTTTTTTTTTAATGAAATCAGGATGTTAAAATCACTTTGCAGTAATATCATGTATTATGAAATTTGATTACTTGTGTAATGGGAGAGTTCATGTACGGAAATTATATTAAAAGAAAACTAAGTCCATTTGGGTAGGTAACTGTAAAAGAATGTGTCTGTTATAGAGCACTTTTATCAAAACCTTAGTTTCATGTTCTTGGGTTCCGGAAATGTCATCAGTGCTGACTATAATATTTATTTATTTATTATTATTAGAATTAATTTTGTTTTTATTAGTATCACTTATAGTTATTGTTATTATTGTTACAATCATTATTATTATTATTATTATTATTATTATTATTATTATTATCCTCATTATTGTTATTATTTGTTTACCGTTCTTTGGGAATTTATCACTGAATTCATTGTAATTTGAGTGTATTCAATAACCAAAATTTTTAACCGCCATGGGAGTAAAAAAGAGATTCGAACCCTGATCCAATTGTGCTTTGGAATGCTTCCTTCCGTAATTTAATACTGTTCGGAAAGTTAATTCTTTTATCGATTTTTGCAACCTACGGACCGAAGCTGTCACTCTTTGCTCTACTTATTGAATAATTTTTTTTTTTGGGGGGGGGGGATTTTGGTCTTTTAAGTTTTATGAGACGGGCGAAAACACGGTCTTCGTTTTGTACCCCACAGTGTTCCCTTTCTCACAGATAAATCTTTAATCTTGTAAAATTATGTATCATATAGTCAATCTTTCAACATGTTTTTTGATTTTGAAAGATTTATTTTTTATGTTGTTACTGACGTTAATATATTTTATAGTATTGTTCGTTACTCTTGTATTTTATTTATATCCATATTTCCTTTCCTCACAGGGCTATTTTTCCCATCCTGCTTTTCTAACTAGGGTTGTAGCTTGGATGATGATGATGATAGTAATAGTAATAATAATGACAGTAATAATGAAAATTTGATTGCATTTGCGTTAGCGTTGTGAGATAATTGCTTAGTTCCCAAATTCTCTCATATTTAGAGTTAACCAAACTAAGAATTATTACTTTAAGCTATCAATGTGACGTTATTATTTCATTTTGATTATTAAGAATATTTGCGTTATATACATGAACGGCCACAGAAAAATGAATGCTCTTGAACAATTCACAGACATATAAACACTCTGCTTGTATCCCCTGCATACACGGAACTCCCACACACGCGTTTATAAAAAGAAATAATTCTTTATTTAATAAGATTAGTTTCTATTTTAACTGGCTGAAAGCCCCCACAGTTATATCAGTTTATTATCTAATCTCTCGAGGTTCCGTCACATAATGGAATGTTCCCGGAATTCCCCAGAAATTGTGTAAACTCTTGACGTAGACAGTAACTAGATTCCTGTATCACAGCAAACAGTCCAGATTAAAACTTCTTTTCTTGTTATTGCATGCCTTCTCCTCTTATGTTTTCCTTCCTCCTTTCTTTTTCTTCGTCGTCGCTGTTATCATGTCTCGTCTCATCGTAAAATTCTTCCCCTTCTTACTCTTGTGTTTCAACCTCCTCCTTTTTCCTCTCCTCTCCTCCTCCTCCTCCTCCTCGCTATCTTGTTATTCAAGCCTCGTCATGGTCTTCTTGCGCAGTCTTTCCCCACTCGCCTTTACCGCTACCTTGTCATTTTTGGACCCTGTCGATACTTGCATATTTTATCAATATTATTGATATGTTTATTGCTTCTTTAAGTTACTCAGACATGGTATTATAGAATTAACAATAGTAATTATTATTAATATTTATTATTATTATTATTATTATTATTATTATTATTATTATTATTAATGCTGTTGTTGTTGTTGTTGGTGATGGTGGTGGTGGTGGTGGTGGTGGTGGTGTTGTTGTTGTTGTTGTTGATGTTGATGTTGTTGTTTTTGTTGACCTATGAGCTTACTCACTGTTTTTTTTTTTTTCTCTTTTTGCAGGTTTATTTTGTTTCCTGTAATGCTTTATGATTGTTATTTATATTTTTGTCGCCATTTGTTTTGCTCTATCATGCTATCCTTTTGTTATCTCCTGTTATTTCTCTTATTTTTCTTCAGCTTTCTTTTCGTTATTTTTATATGTTCATGTTTTGTGTGTGTGGTATGCTTTATTATATTTGATATAGTTTCTTTTTGATGATATGTCATACATATTTTTAAATTTTTTCTTCATTCTTAAAGTTTTTTTTTTTTTTTTTTTTTTTTTGGGGGGGGGGGGGGTGTTCTAAAAACGAGGTCCGTCTGTTTTTAATCATTATAATTTTTTTTTTTTTCAACATTATGGTGTTATATCGTCATTGTCGGCAGTATTATTGTTTGTCATCATCTATCATTTCGATTTTTTTTTTATTTTCCTCAGTGTTTTTTTATCCTTCATCTAGTTTTGTCATTTTAATGTATTTGAAGTAATAATAATTAATGTCTTCATATTCTTTAATAATGTCATTCGTGTTTTCGAAAAATCTTGTTACCCATATTTCTTTTTCATCAAAAAGCCTCTTGCCTAAGGACCTCACAGCTGTGTACGTAACCCAGGTGATATCTGGACGGCGAAGAATTCTAAGAGAGAAAAAAAGAATAAAAAAAAAAAACCTGAAATTCGGAGGAAAATTCCCTGGTGTGTATTTCCCAAGATATGATGTGTGGAGGCTTCGTGATGCTTTACTCATATTGGGAAAGATTTTTTCTTTTTCAAGTTTTATATTTTCCTTTTTTTTCTGTTGATTAACTTTATATTTTTACTTTAATTTTCTCGTTGGAGATCTCGCATTAGTTTTGATTGGGACACCAGTAAATAGTTAATTGGCTTTGTCTATATTTATTTATATTTCATATACTATATTAAATCTTTTTTTCTACGATTGTTACTTGAATTGAAATATGTATGCCAGTAGTTTTGTTTGATTTATTAATTTCTTTTTTTATTTATTTATTGTTAAAATTTATGATTTACTAATTTTTTCTTTTATTTTTTGTTAAAACTTATTGAGGTTCAGTTGATTTTGTCATTGAAGGCAATTTGATAGTTTTATATGATTCTTCTACGATAGTGATACCTTTCACTGATGTTTATTCTTCTTGTTTTATATGCGTCATCGAGTTTACTTGTATCTAGATAGAACTGAAAATATTCTTTACCAATTTTATGCTTAATTAATTTTTTCTCAATTGTTCACGCACATATGTGTGTATGTATGTATGTATGTATGTATGTATGTATGTTTTGTAGGTGGAAAAAGATGAAACTCACTACCAAAGTTTCAGCAATTCTTGAAATGAGGTTACCATTCCCATCCATTTTTCCTCCCAGGTTACGATCTACCACTGTGGGGTAACTACTGGATAGTTAATCTACATTTTGGGTCAAATTGGCCCTTTTGGCTCGCCTGGGAATATAAATGTGGTCTTTTCTTGGCTAAGGAGAACATCGTTACCCATAGAATATACGAGTATGCAGTAAGTATATATATGTGTATATATATATATATATATATATATATATACAGTGTATATATATATATATATATACAGTGTATATATATATATATATATATATATGTATATATATTAATATATATATGTATACAGTGTTGATATGTAGATATATACAGTGTATATATGTATATATTTACAGTGTATATATATATATTTATATATGTGTATATATATATGTATATACTGTATATATATATATATATATATATATATATATAAATATATATATATATATATATATATATATATATATATATATATATTTGTATGTATATATCGTACTATGGTGTGCTTACTGTGTTAATACAGTATTATCACTATTATTATTACAAACACTGGATCGCTAATAGAGAAATCAGCCTAGTACGGAAAATAGAGAATAAGATATGAATAATAATAAAACAGTATGCGAAAATAAGAAGAAAAAAAACATGTAAGATAAGGGAAAAATAAATTATGAAACGCAGTTCATGTCAACCTGCTAAGCAAAAACGCATTTGTACAAAGTTTCATCATCTGAATTTATTCCACTTCAACTTACAGTTACTGGATTGCCTCTAGGGTTTCGGTATACTGTATGTAATAGTCACATTAAAAAAAAGACTATTATTGAGCTATTGGCTTTATTTAAGAAAACCTTTCATAAATATCACGTGGAAACGTCTTCAATTATAGTCATTTGTCATTATCAATAAGAATAAAAACAGAAACAAATGACAAACTACGAAGGAATGTTTCTGTTTTATTATATATTGATATATGAAATAAAAAAAAGACAAATAGCCAGTGATTATTTTCCAGAGACGCAGGTACCATTAAATTGAAAAAAAGGAGGCTTAAGAAAAAAGAATAAATATACGCTTAAAGAAGCCTGCACTCCAAGACTCTCCACTGCACTATATTAATATCATATGGACCTTCCCATACCTGCAGCAGGGCTTCGCATGTGGGTGTCATTTTGTGTAGCCTCGAGACGCAATTGCATATGCAACATTTAATATGATATCCGCCCCCTTGGCCTCTCCTTACGAAAAAAGCCTTTCTGTGTGTATTTTCGCGCGCACAGGCCCGCACGATTGTGGGGTTTGAGGATTATGACTAGGTATCTTGTGAGGGGCTTATGGTAGCAAACAGACTAAAATTGTGGGTAAATACACAAGCAGATTGAAGAAGCACCTCGAGTAAATTCTGGAAATGGGAGAGTTCCACCTGTGTACCTCTCCTTTTTGAAGTTGTGACGAGCCTGTGCTTGTATGTGAGTGCATAAAGGAAACCTAATTTATTTTGCAATATTTGCTCTCTCTCTCTCTCTCTCTCTCTCTCTCTCTCTCTCTCTCTCTCTCTCTCTCTCTCTCTCTCTCTCTCTCTCTCTCTTTAAGAGCTTTGCAGATAAAAGATCTTCAGGTATCACCAGTCTCATTACACACCAGTGTTAACTTACCTTGATCTCAAGCATAGAATGAATAGAAAATTTACCTTAATGTGAGGCTGAAGGAAGAATATAAGAGAGAGAGAGAGAGAGAGAGAGAGAGAGAGAGAGAGAGAGAGAGAGAGAGAGAGAGAGAGAGAGAGAGAGTTAGTTAGTTAGTTCAATCAATTCAAGAACTATATATATATATTTATATATATATATGTATATATATATATATATATATATATATATATATATATATATATATTATTATTATTATTATTATTATTATTATTATTATTATTACATGCTAATCTGCAACCCTAGTTGGAAAAACAGGATGCTATAAACCCAGGGGCTCCAACAGGGAATACAGCCCAGTGAGGAAAGGAAACAAGAAAAATTATATTCTAAGAACAGTAACGACATTATAATAAATATCTCCTATATAAATTATAAAAACTTTAACCAAACAAGAGGAAGCGAAATAAGATAGAATAGTGTGCCCGACTGTACCTTCAAGCAAGAGAACTCTAGCCCAAGATAGTGGAATACCATGGAACAGAGGTTATGGCACTACCAAGACTTGAGAACACTGGTTTGATTTCGGAGTGTCCTTCTCCTAGAAGAGCTGCTTACCATACCTAAAGAGTCTCTTCTACCCTTATCAGGAGTAAAGTAACCACTGAACAATTACAGTGCAGTACTTAACCCCTTGAGAGAAGAAAAATTGTTTGGTAATCTCAGTATTGTCAGGTGTATGAGGACAGAAGAGAATATGTAAAGAATAGGCCAGACTATTCGGTGTATTTGTAGGTAAAGGGAAAATGAACCGTAACCAGTGAGAAGGATCCAATGTAGTACTGTCTGTCCAGTCAAAGGATCCTATTACTCTCTAGTGGTAGTATCTCAACGGGTGGCTGGTGCCCTGGCCAACCTACTACCTGTATATGTATGTGTGTGCGTGTGTGTATGTATACACACTACACATACTGTGTATATGTATATCGTTCTTAAATTGATTGAATTATCATATTCATTTCCCCTTATTCTGTCTTAAGATGTTGAAAGAGAATTGACGTCAATCAAACGTTGTCGTATCTATCTAAACAATGTTCTATTATTACCAGCAATTATAATGTTAAATTGTCATAAGCCCCTGTTAGGTAACATGTTGTTTTCATGTACGTTTGACCCAATTGTTTTGCAGATTAGGCAGAAACTTGGTGTACAATCGCACAGTGAATAAAGGGGAGGTTATGGGTGCTTTGAATGCAGAATAAACGTATATATTGTTGCGTATAATTATCATTCATTGATTATGATTTCCTTCTGTTCTTGAGATGGTGAAGAAAAAACTAAAAGCCTCCAGAAACTTGATAGAAAATGGCTCCGGTTTTTATAGATGCTAATGCAACTCAACAGGATCCTTTTTCCCTTTGGCGTTGTATATGTTCGCTTCAGAATATTTTAACATTATTGTTGTTGTTTCGATATTCAATCAGTTTTGCCTTAATTGGAATTCTGTTGGAAAACTATATTATTGTCGATATTGGGGTTATTGTTGTTGATCAAATAAGTATGTAAGTATTTCTGATCGCAGAATTGAGTTTTATTTTACAGATATACAATTATACCCAATATTTTGAATTTTTGTAAATATTGCTCATCTACAGGAAATTGATTATATTCGTTGTATACAGACATTATTCTCATCACGAATATGCACAAAGATCGCTAAACTTCATTAAAAGGACTTGTACGCTTCTCAGTTTTATCGCAAATATGTGAATATTTGTTTTCAAAGCATTTGCATTTTATACGCCTCCAGGACAAACACAGACCGAAATGGTTGTCTTTCCAAGGGTGTGCGATAAAAGTATTGGCCTCCCCAGTAGACACACAAAAATGTAAGTTTTCCAAGTTTTGGAATAATAAGACCCAGCGAATGAGTAGGTGAAGGGGGGGGGGGCGTTGGATTAGGTGGAGAACGCTCGTGCTGGCATAGGTGGCTGAGGTATGCATGTGTTTTGGGAATGTTAAAGCCAAGCACTTTGGGTTGTTTTGAATGAAAGCACCGACTGGAGTGTTGGAGGAGGCTCTTCATCTCATTGAAAAACATTCCTCGTTCTGCCATGTTTTTTCCCCTCGAAAATTTCAACCCATGTACTTTTAGGCTTATTTTTTCCTTCATGGAATGACTGCTAACATTTTTCCATGCAATTTTGTATCCTTTTTCAGACATGTCATG
>NW_027172049.1:380000-385000 GCF_036898095.1 Palaemon carinicauda | reverse complement strand
ATATCATGTTATTTGCTGTCAGACATCATGGCTATCTCTTGCCTTTTGCACTAGACGGTTAAATTTTGTTGCGAGATTCCCTTATTCCTCTTTCTTTACCAAAGCATGGGCGTTAACCCTACGCTCAGTGACGCTCTATTATCTGGGCTGTGGGCCGTCTTGGTAATGAACAGTCATGGCGAAGTTGTTCCACGCAACGAAACAGAAATTTTGATGGCATGAACCCTCTTCTCTCTCTTCCGGAGTTTCTGTCGATAAGTGTTTATAAACCCATGGTATGGTTGTACTGCGCTATCAGATGGATAAAGTTCAATGACGCGGCCGATTCTGAAATAAATGAAACGAGAATCTTCCCCGACCTGGTCGCCGTTTGTTTGTGGAGGATGTGTCTTTTCATATCGTGTGCCGCAGTTCTTGTGCGTCGATGCAGAAGCGCGTGACTCGATGATGCAGCCGACACTCGGATGCCGGGGATTTCGTTGTAGTTTCTTGGCGGCAATTTTATTTTACGTGATAATATCTCCGTGTTATTATTAAATTTAAAAATCAATAAAATTTATTTTCTTTTTGTGAACATCATTTTCTGTAGCTGTTTCCTTTATTGACAGGGAAAACATTCACTTCATTTTGCTATAATTAGCAAGTAAGAAATAATGCTTTTGATTTTTTAATAAGTATTTTCTATCTCTTAGTTTTACTTCTATTTTCAGAAAAAAAGTCTTGTTGAATATTTATGATTTTTTCTGTAGCTCATAATATTTCTTATTTGATTATGAGGTTATGCTTTTTTCTTATTGATAATGGCATTAACTTGTTCTGGACTAGTACTGCTTTGTCTTGTGATTCCAGTCGTCTTTTTCTAAAAATTAATTGCATATAAATGACCTATTAAATGCTTACGAAATTTTAGTGTGTCATAAAGAATTTATATAGAAAGAAAGGGTAAGTCTACATTTTTTATTTATTAATTCTAGTCTTCTGCTTTGTTTTCAGCATTGACTCGTTTGTGTATGGGTTAGTTGTTTCTTTTCACCATTTTTTTAGACACATTTCAATAGTTGAAAACATCTCATCATAAAGTTCAGATTGAAACCCTTAAAAAAAGTGTTCCGTTGAAACCTTTTCATGAAAATGGTAAATTGGACCCTTGGAATAAAGGTCAGATGTAAACTTAGAAAAGACATTACATGTTAACTTTCTCGGGAAAAAGTTACGAGTTGAAATCATCTCTTGAAAAAAGGTCGGCTAGAAGCCCCTAGGAAAGGGATTGTGCTGGAACCTTCTCAGAAAAATGTAGAGTTGAAAATATCCTTTGAAGAAATGTCAGATTGAAGCCCCTAGAAAAGGATTACGTTGAAACATTCCAAGGGAAAATGTAGAGTTGAAATCATCCCTTGAAAAAGGATCATATTGAGACCCCTAGAAAAATGTCTCTCGATAAAAATAGGCAGATTGATACCCCCAGAGAAGGGATTGCGTTGAATCCATCTAAGGAAAAGGGTCGAGTTGAAAACATCCCTTGAAAAAAAGCGTCAGGTTAACATAGCAAATTTTCTTGAAAATCGATTTTGCGACAGAACATTCCAAAGGAAAATTTGCAGTCAAAATATTATTTGCAAAAGTGGAAAGTTTGATACCTTCCCTGAAAAGAGTTAGTTATAAACATCTATTGGGAAAAGGCCCGTTCTGGGGGAAAGGTCTGTTTCTGTATTTTCAGTTACTGTTTCATTCCAATAAAAGTTTTTTTTTTTTTAACTTTTAACAAAGTTAGTATCTCCTACTTCTCTATTTCTACTACTTACTACTACTACTACTACTACTACTACTACTACTACTACTACTACTACTACTACTACTACTTATAAATTTACGACCAATAGAAGTAACGTTTTTGAGGGTTTCCATTCCCTGTGGCATTTAGCAAAACAAAAGTCATATCCATCCTTCAGCAGCCTGGGTGCCTAGTTAAGTAATGAATTAATATGTACAATAATAACAGCTTATGATTTCATTGTTGATCCTACACGGTTATAAAAAAAAATTATTTTTATGTTCAAGAGGATGTTTTTGAAGGTTTATTATATGCAGAATAAATATTTTGTATTTTTTGTTATTTTACATTTAATATCTTGAAAGTGATAGTTTTTTTTTTTAAACAATTCCCTTCCTTATCTCCGTCTCATAAAATGAGATTTGGTAACCAAGTTCGATCCTCCAGAGGAGAAACTGCTTGTGGATAGTGTTATGTTATGTTGCAATGTGCCTCTATTGACAAGAGCAACTGAATATGTGATTGGGGTTGTTTGACTGTGGTGGGTCGTATATAACTGACAGTTTCATCGGCAAGAGAATGGACAAAGGCGCTAAAGTTTAGACCATTTGGAGGCCACGCACTGGAAAAAAAAATATACATAGACACACGAACACATCTCTCTCTCTCTCTCTCTCTCACTCTCTCTCTCTCTCTCTCTCTCTCTCTCTCTCTCTCTCTCTCTCTCTCTCTCACTCTCTCTCTCTCTCTCTCTCTCTCTCTCTCTCTCTCTCTCTCCCTCTCTCTCTCTCTTTCTCTCTCTCCTCTCTGTATATATATATATAGTATATATATATATATATATATATATATATATATATATATATATATATATATTCCTTTCTGAGTAGGGATACCTTAAAATGGTGAAAGGGTTTGCGCATCGCCATGATCAGCAAAGCCGTAGTAGTCAATGCCTCCAATACTAGATTGGTTTGCTGTGGGCGAGCGGACGAAAATCTCCCACCATCACCAATCGTCAGCTTGCCAACTTGGTGATAATAACTGGCCAAACCCCAGATATGAATTGACGTATCTTAGGTCCTCCTGTAAACCAGAAGCGGCTGAATTTATTGTTTTGTGTGTGTTTGTGTGTATTTGTGTATATATAAATACATATATAGATGCATATATTTATATATACTGTTTATATATAATATATATACATATTTATATTTATATTTATGTATATGTATGTAGATATATATATATATATATATATATATATATATATATTTATATATATGTTTATTTATATTTATATATTTACATACATATTCATATATATATATATTATATATATATATATATATATATATATATATATATATAATATATATTCGAAAGCATTTTTACGAATATCAGTGAAAGGATATATGGTTTGGCAAATATTCGGGATTTTTATCATACTTGATGGGGTTATTGTTTCATAACCGAACTAACAGGCAGTAAAAGAGATTTTACTCCTCTCTTCTCTTTCTCTCTCTCTCTCTCTCTCTCTCTCTCTCTCTCTCTCTCTCTCTCTCTCTCTCTCTCTCTCTCTCTCTCTCAATTTTATCGATATTGCAGAATTCTGAATAATTGTGCTGTTAGTACAGTCTCTCTCTCTCTCTCTCTCTCTCTCTCTCTCTCTCTCTCTCTCTCTCTCTCTCTCTCTCTCTCTCCTTTTATTGTTAGTTTCTGAATTTAATCCATAACTTTGTTATGATTGTTAATAATCTGGGATAGGAATTCACATACCTCTTTCATTCGTTTAGCACCAAAAATGCCTTTTTATTGCATCGCTTTTGTGATTTGTTGTCTTTTGTTAATTTGCTTTTGAAAGCGGTAGCGAGTTAGTCTTCTTTTCAGGAAAGGCGTGCCTACTGTTATGCCCCTTGAAAAGATCTCGTTGTTTCCAAGAGCTCAGCGAAAAATAGTAGCCTTGTTTTCCCTTCCTCCGGTTTTTATGCCTTTTGCATTTAAAAATTCTTGGTTTTGGTGACGCCTTTTCTATTTGATCTTTGGAAAGGACGTATTTTCAATATGTTTTTTCGCATTCCTATTTACATTCTTGAGATTTCATTGCATCCTAAAATTATATCTTTTTGAAGTCAGGTTTGTAATTCACATGTAATAAAAATCATCTTTATGTGTTCAAGTATACTGATGCTATTTTTTTTTTATTAGATGTTTAATATTATATGTAATGATAACCTCTGTGATATATAATGAAGAGAGAGACAAATGTTCCCATATGCCAAATTCCTTTGTTTTATAATGAAGAGAGAGACAAAAGTTCTTATCTGCTAAAATCTAGCTCGGTCACGAAAGAAGATACTAGGAATTAAAGGTGTTCCTTCTTCAAGATATAGGGAAATGTACCATTTGAAAGTGGTGAAGTAATCACGAAGACCAGAATCAAGTTCCACGCTTTGGGAGAGGCTGGTATGAAGTGTTGTTGGAACTGCCTGATTCATAGAGTTCACAATTTGTTCCCAGTACTTTTGGTAATGGAATTGTTGCACATTCACGAAGCTCTCAAGCTTAATGTCCAAAAATTCTGATTCGGTTTTTGGTAGTGCAATATGTGCACTGCCAGAGTTACTTCCTTCTATCTTGCTGTTCAACCTTTTTAACTTCTATGGCAACTGCTGGATTTTTCATCCGTTTCACCTTGGTGACGAATATCATTCTAGCCCTAATGCACCCTTTCATCTAATTCAAAAATACGTTCTCTATTAAAACAAAATTCAATGCATATCTGTTTCACTGATTAAAAGGGAAGTCTATGTTGAACTTTCAAAAGGAACAATGCTTGGAGTTATAACATTGTTATGACAACAGTATTCCAGTCCGGAAATTAAGTGATCTAAAGTTAGAGATTGGAAGACACTTTGTCTTGGAAGCATTGTAACTCGCCAAGTTTTGTGTGCCTTATTCGTAGATTCAGTTAAGGGACCGTCCGGGGTTGGTATTTTGGCATACCAACTTGAAAAATTCAAAAATCGTTTTATTGTCTCTCTGTATAGAGAAACATATCGTACATGCTCTCCAGAAGTTTCAACCCATTATTTTTACAAATAACGAAGATAGAGAGGTTTTTAAATGATGACGTCATCCCTACTGTGTCGTCTGCATGACTTAGTTTGACAAAATCGTCTTTGTGTGTAATTTTGCATATATATAGCGATTTTTCACTTATATTTCG